>NW_026648400.1:0-89352 GCF_030028045.1 Hippopotamus amphibius kiboko | reverse complement strand
CCATAGAAGCCCTCCATGCAACAGGCCGTCATGGACTCGGCTACAGGCCTTTGTGGCTGGAGAGACTGCAGCTCCTCTGGAGGCTCTGGGTCAGTTTGCACTCCCCTGCGAGGAAACGAGGCGTGTGGGATGATTCCCTGCCCAAGAATGGCAAGCAGCCTGCTCCTTCCAGTGAGACGCACGTGCGGTGTGAGAGGCTTGGCAGCAGAGAAGAAGCAAGAGGGGCAGCCAGAGAGGGGATGTGCATGCAGCTTGAAGGCCCCAGATCTCCTCCATCCCCACCGGGGAATGCCGGCTCTGCCCGCCAGGCCCCATTCACAGGAGGGCAGCCAGCTTCAGGATCTGCCCTTTCCCAGCCATGAAACCACACACAGCCCACACGCTGAGCCCTGCCAAGGGGGAACGTTGCTCCCCGCATGGGCCGAATGGCACGACTGGGTTAGGGCAGAGAAGGCCCTAGGAGGCCTTCAGGGTGCTGCCCCAGCACAGCAGTGCTCAGGCAAAGGCACTCTGCTTTCTGGAGGCTGGACACACACTGGGGTTTCTGCTTGAGGCAGAGAGAGCTCGGCGGGGCGAGCCATGGCTGAAGGCAAAGCAGAGTGTTCTCTGGTGGAGCGATGGCACCATGTGCTGGCTGACAAGCATGGGAGAAGCCTCACTCCAAATGAGAGCCAGAGGCCACTTCCAAGCAGGAGGCACTCTGGCTGCACAAGCTAGAGAGTCCTGCTTAGGACTTCCCTCTGGCAACAGAGTGGGTGCCAAGGGCGTGTGGGTGGGAAGGGGCTCGGAAGCCACAGGGGAGGCTTTGGGCACCCAGTGCTCTCCGATGGAAAACGCTGCAGGCCCCAGCCTCCACGCACTCCTCCAAGGCTTGGCAGTGGGAAAGCTGTCCACAGCCGAAGGCCCGAGCTCCTCCCTCGGGCCGTTCTGCCTGCCAGACCCACACTCCCTAGAAGTGTGTTCCTGAGGCAGTTGGACAGTCGGGGCAGTGGCGGCTCTCCCAGCATGGGAGCTCTGCCTAGAACAGTGCTCTGTGTCCAAAGAGGATTCCCTGCACCTCAGGCACTGGGGAGAGATTTTGTGCACACAGGAGACCCCTGGCACACGCAGGGTTTCCCCACGGAAAGCAGTGTGAGAAGGAGCCCCTGCCAGGGAAGCATGGCCCTCTCCCATAGAAGCCCTCCATGCAACAGGCCGTCATGGACTCGGCTACAGGCCTTTGTGGCTGGAGAGACTGCAGCTCCTCTGGAGGCTCTGGGTCAGTTTGCACTCCCCTGCGAGGAAACGAGGCGTGTGGGATGATTCCCTGCCCAAGAATGGCAAGCAGCCTGCTCCTTCCAGTGAGACGCACGTGCGGTGTGAGAGGCTTGGCAGCAGAGAAGAAGCAAGAGGGGCAGCCAGAGAGGGGATGTGCATGCAGCTTGAAGGCCCCAGATCTCCTCCATCCCCACCGGGGAATGCCGGCTCTGCCCGCCAGGCCCCAGTCACAGGAGGGCACCCAGCTTCAGGATCTGCCCTTTCCCAGCCATGAAACCACACACAGCCCACACGCTGAGCCCTGCCAAGGGGGAACGTTGCTCCCCGCATGGGCCGAATGGCACGACTGGGTTAGGGCAGAGAAGGCCCTAGGAGGCCTTCAGGGTGCTGCCCCAGCACAGCAGTGCTCAGGCAAAGGCACTCTGCTTTCTGGAGGCTGGACACACACTGGGGTTTCTGCTTGAGGCAGAGAGAGCTCGGCGGGGCGAGCCATGGCTGAAGGCAAAGCAGAGTGTTCTCTGGTGGAGCGATGGCACCATGTGCTGGCTGACAAGCATGGGAGAAGCCTCACTCCAAATGAGAGCCAGAGGCCACTTCCAAGCAGGAGGCACTCTGGCTGCACAAGCTAGAGAGTCCTGCTTAGGACTTCCCTCTGGCAACAGAGTGGGTGCCAAGGGCGTGTGGGTGGGAAGGGGCTCGGAAGCCACAGGGGAGGCTTTGGGCACCCAGTGCTCTCCGATGGAAAACGCTGCAGGCCCCAGCCTCCACGCACTCCTCCAAGGCTTGGCAGTGGGAAAGCTGTCCACAGCCGAAGGCCCGAGCTCCTCCCTCGGGCCGTTCTGCCTGCCAGACCCACACTCCCTAGAAGTGTGTTCCTGAGGCAGTTGGACAGTCGGGGCAGTGGCGGCTCTCCCAACATGGGAGCTCTGCCTAGAACAGTGCTCTGTGTCCAAAGAGGATTCCCTGCACCTCAGGCACTGGGGAGAGATTTTGTGCACACAGGAGACCCCTGGCACACGCAGGGTTTCCCCACGGAAAGCAGTGTGAGAAGGAGCCCCTGCCAGGGAAGCATGGCCCTCTCCCATAGAAGCCCTCCATGCAACAGGCCGTCATGGACTCGGCTACAGGCCTTTGTGGCTGGAGAGACTGCAGCTCCTCTGGAGGCTCTGGGTCAGTTTGCACTCCCCTGCGAGGAAACGAGGCGTGTGGGATGATTCCCTGCCCAAGAATGGCAAGCAGCCTGCTCCTTCCAGTGAGACGCACGTGCGGTGTGAGAGGCTTGGCAGCAGAGAAGAAGCAAGAGGGGCAGCCAGAGAGGGGATGTGCATGCAGCTTGAAGGCCCCAGATCTCCTCCATCCCCACCGGGGAATGCCGGCTCTGCCCGCCAGGCCCCATTCACAGGAGGGCAGCCAGCTTCAGGATCTGCCCTTTCCCAGCCATGAAACCACACACAGCCCACACGCTGAGCCCTGCCAAGGGGGAACGTTGCTCCCCGCATGGGCCGAATGGCACGACTGGGTTAGGGCAGAGAAGGCCCTAGGAGGCCTTCAGGGTGCTGCCCCAGCACAGCAGTGCTCAGGCAAAGGCACTCTGCTTTCTGGAGGCTGGACACACACTGGGGTTTCTGCTTGAGGCAGAGAGAGCTCGGCGGGGCGAGCCATGGCTGAAGGCAAAGCAGAGTGTTCTCTGGTGGAGCGATGGCACCATGTGCTGGCTGACAAGCATGGGAGAAGCCTCACTCCAAATGAGAGCCAGAGGCCACTTCCAAGCAGGAGGCACTCTGGCTGCACAAGCTAGAGAGTCCTGCTTAGGACTTCCCTCTGGCAACAGAGTGGGTGCCAAGGGCGTGTGGGTGGGAAGGGGCTCGGAAGCCACAGGGGAGGCTTTGGGCACCCAGTGCTCTCCGATGGAAAACGCTGCAGGCCCCAGCCTCCACGCACTCCTCCAAGGCTTGGCAGTGGGAAAGCTGTCCACAGCCGAAGGCCCGAGCTCCTCCCTCGGGCCGTTCTGCCTGCCAGACCCACACTCCCTAGAAGTGTGTTCCTGAGGCAGTTGGACAGTCGGGGCAGTGGCGGCTCTCCCAGCATGGGAGCTCTGCCTAGAACAGTGCTCTGTGTCCAAAGAGGATTCCCTGCACCTCAGGCACTGGGGAGAGATTTTGTGCACACAGGAGACCCCTGGCACACGCAGGGTTTCCCCACGGAAAGCAGTGTGAGAAGGAGCCCCTGCCAGGGAAGCATGGCCCTCTCCCATAGAAGCCCTCCATGCAACAGGCCGTCATGGACTCGGCTACAGGCCTTTGTGGCTGGAGAGACTGCAGCTCCTCTGGAGGCTCTGGGTCAGTTTGCACTCCCCTGCAAGGAAACGAGGCGTGTGGGATGATTCCCTGCCCAAGAATGGCAAGCAGCCTGCTCCTTCCAGTGAGACGCACGTGCGGTGTGAGAGGCTTGGCAGCAGAGAAGAAGCAAGAGGGGCAGCCAGAGAGGGGATGTGCATGCAGCTTGAAGGCCCCAGATCTCCTCCATCCCCACCGGGGAATGCCGGCTCTGCCCGCCAGGCCCCATTCACAGGAGGGCAGCCAGCTTCAGGATCTGCCCTTTCCCAGCCATGAAACCACACACAGCCCACACGCTGAGCCCTGCCAAGGGGGAACGTTGCTCCCCGCATGGGCCGAATGGCACGACTGGGTTAGGGCAGAGAAGGCCCTAGGAGGCCTTCAGGGTGCTGCCCCAGCACAGCAGTGCTCAGGCAAAGGCACTCTGCTTTCTGGAGGCTGGACACACACTGGGGTTTCTGCTTGAGGCAGAGAGAGCTCGGCGGGGCGAGCCATGGCTGAAGGCAAAGCAGAGTGTTCTCTGGTGGAGCGATGGCACCATGTGCAGGCTGACAAACATGGGAGAAGCCTCACTCCAAATGAGAGCCAGAGGCCACTTCCAAGCAGGAGGCACTCTGGCTGCACAAGCTAGAGAGTCCTGCTTAGGACTTCCCTCTGGCAACAGAGTGGGTGCCAAGGGCGTGTGGGTGGGAAGGGGCTCGGAAGCCACAGGGGAGGCTTTGGGCACCCAGTGCTCTCCGATGGAAAACGCTGCAGGCCCCAGCCTCCACGCACTCCTCCAAGGCTTGGCAGTGGGAAAGCTGTCCACAGCCGAAGGCCCGAGCTCCTCCCTTGGGCCGTTCTGCCTGCCAGACCCACACTCCCTAGCAGTGTGTTCCTGAGGCAGTTGGACAGTCGGGGCAGTGGCGGCTCTCCCAGCATGGGAGCTCTGCCTAGAACAGTGCTCTGTGTCCAAAGAGGATTCCCTGCACCTCAGGCACTGGGGAGAGATTTTGTGCACACAGGAGACCCCTGGCACACGCAGGGTTTCCCCACGGAAAGCAGTGTGAGAAGGAGCCCCTGCCAGGGAAGCATGGCCCTCTCCCATAGAAGCCCTCCATGCAACAGGCCGTCATGGACTCGGCTACAGGCCTTTGTGGCTGGAGAGACTGCAGCTCCTCTGGAGGCTCTGGGTCAGTTTGCACTCCCCTGCGAGGAAACGAGGCGTGTGGGATGATTCCCTGCCCAAGAATGGCAAGCAGCCTGCTCCTTCCAGTGAGACGCACGTGCGGTGTGAGAGGCTTGGCAGCAGAGAAGAAGCAAGAGGGGCAGCCAGAGAGGGGATGTGCATGCAGCTTGAAGGCCCCAGATCTCCTCCATCCCCACCGGGGAATGCCGGCTCTGCCCGCCAGGCCCCATTCACAGGAGGGCAGCCAGCTTCAGGATCTGCCCTTTCCCAGCCATGAAACCACACACAGCCCACACGCTGAGCCCTGCCAAGGGGGAACGTTGCTCCCCGCATGGGCCGAATGGCACGACTGGGTTAGGGCAGAGAAGGCCCTAGGAGGCCTTCAGGGTGCTGCCCCAGCACAGCAGTGCTCAGGCAAAGGCACTCTGCTTTCTGGAGGCTGGACACACACTGGGGTTTCTGCTTGAGGCAGAGAGAGCTCGGCGGGGCGAGCCATGGCTGAAGGCAAAGCAGAGTGTTCTCTGGTGGAGCGATGGCACCATGTGCAGGCTGACAAACATGGGAGAAGCCTCACTCCAAATGAGAGCCAGAGGCCACTTCCAAGCAGGAGGCACTCTGGCTGCACAAGCTAGAGAGTCCTGCTTAGGACTTCCCTCTGGCAACAGAGTGGGTGCCAAGGGCGTGTGGGTGGGAAGGGGCTCGGAAGCCACAGGGGAGGCTTTGGGCACCCAGTGCTCTCCAATGGAAAACGCTGCAGGCCCCAGCCTCCACGCACTCCTCCAAGGCTTGGCAGTGGGAAAGCTGTCCACAGCCGAAGGCCCGAGCTCCTCCCTTGGGCCGTTCTGCCTGCCAGACCCACACTCCCTAGAAGTGTGTTCCTGAGGCAGTTGGACAGTCGGGGCAGTGGCGGCTCTCCCAGCATGGGAGCTCTGCCTAGAACAGTGCTCTGTGTCCAAAGAGGATTCCCTGCACCTCAGGCACTGGGGAGAGATTTTGTGCACACAGGAGACCCCTGGCACACGCAGGGTTTCCCCACGGAAAGCAGTGTGAGAAGGAGCCCCTGCCAGGGAAGCATGGCCCTCTCCCATAGAAGCCCTCCATGCAACAGGCCGTCATGGACTCGGCTACAGGCCTTTGTGGCTGGAGAGACTGCAGCTCCTCTGGAGGCTCTGGGTCAGTTTGCACTCCCCTGCGAGGAAACGAGGCGTGTGGGATGATTCCCTGCCCAAGAATGGCAAGCAGCCTGCTCCTTCCAGTGAGACGCACGTGCGGTGTGAGAGGCTTGGCAGCAGAGAAGAAGCAAGAGGGGCAGCCAGAGAGGGGATGTGCATGCAGCTTGAAGGCCCCAGATCTCCTCCATCCCCACCGGGGAATGCCGGCTCTGCCCGCCAGGCCCCATTCACAGGAGGGCAGCCAGCTTCAGGATCTGCCCTTTCCCAGCCATGAAACCACACACAGCCCACACGCTGAGCCCTGCCAAGGGGGAACGTTGCTCCCCGCATGGGCCGAATGGCACGACTGGGTTAGGGCAGAGAAGGCCCTAGGAGGCCTTCAGGGTGCTGCCCCAGCACAGCAGTGCTCAGGCAAAGGCACTCTGCTTTCTGGAGGCTGGACACACACTGGGGTTTCTGCTTGAGGCAGAGAGAGCTCGGCGGGGCGAGCCATGGCTGAAGGCAAAGCAGAGTGTTCTCTGGTGGAGCGATGGCACCATGTGCTGGCTGACAAGCATGGGAGAAGCCTCACTCCAAATGAGAGCCAGAGGCCACTTCCAAGCAGGAGGCACTCTGGCTGCACAAGCTAGAGAGTCCTGCTTAGGACTTCCCTCTGGCAACAGAGTGGGTGCCAAGGGCGTGTGGGTGGGAAGGGGCTCGGAAGCCACAGGGGAGGCTTTGGGCACCCAGTGCTCTCCGATGGAAAACGCTGCAGGCCCCAGCCTCCACGCACTCCTCCAAGGCTTGGCAGTGGGAAAGCTGTCCACAGCCGAAGGCCCGAGCTCCTCCCTCGGGCCGTTCTGCCTGCCAGACCCACACTCCCTAGCAGTGTGTTCCTGAGGCAGTTGGACAGTCGGGGCAGTGGCGGCTCTCCCAGCATGGGAGCTCTGCCTAGAACAGTGCTCTGTGTCCAAAGAGGATTCCCTGCACCTCAGGCACTGGGGAGAGATTTTGTGCACACAGGAGACCCCTGGCACACGCAGGGTTTCCCCACGGAAAGCAGTGTGAGAAGGAGCCCCTGCCAGGGAAGCATGGCCCTCTCCCATAGAAGCCCTCCATGCAACAGGCCGTCATGGACTCGGCTACAGGCCTTTGTGGCTGGAGAGACTGCAGCTCCTCTGGAGGCTCTGGGTCAGTTTGCACTCCCCTGCGAGGAAACGAGGCGTGTGGGATGATTCCCTGCCCAAGAATGGCAAGCAGCCTGCTCCTTCCAGTGAGACGCACGTGCGGTGTGAGAGGCTTGGCAGCAGAGAAGAAGCAAGAGGGGCAGCCAGAGAGGGGATGTGCATGCAGCTTGAAGGCCCCAGATCTCCTCCATCCCCACCGGGGAATGCCGGCTCTGCCCGCCAGGCCCCAGTCACAGGAGGGCACCCAGCTTCAGGATCTGCCCTTTCCCAGCCATGAAACCACACACAGCCCACACGCTGAGCCCTGCCAAGGGGGAACGTTGCTCCCCGCATGGGCCGAATGGCACGACTGGGTTAGGGCAGAGAAGGCCCTAGGAGGCCTTCAGGGTGCTGCCCCAGCACAGCAGTGCTCAGGCAAAGGCACTCTGCTTTCTGGAGGCTGGACACACACTGGGGTTTCTGCTTGAGGCAGAGAGAGCTCGGCGGGGCGAGCCATGGCTGAAGGCAAAGCAGAGTGTTCTCTGGTGGAGCGATGGCACCATGTGCTGGCTGACAAGCATGGGAGAAGCCTCACTCCAAATGAGAGCCAGAGGCCACTTCCAAGCAGGAGGCACTCTGGCTGCACAAGCTAGAGAGTCCTGCTTAGGACTTCCCTCTGGCAACAGAGTGGGTGCCAAGGGCGTGTGGGTGGGAAGGGGCTCGGAAGCCACAGGGGAGGCTTTGGGCACCCAGTGCTCTCCGATGGAAAACGCTGCAGGCCCCAGCCTCCACGCACTCCTCCAAGGCTTGGCAGTGGGAAAGCTGTCCACAGCCGAAGGCCCGAGCTCCTCCCTCGGGCCGTTCTGCCTGCCAGACCCACACTCCCTAGAAGTGTGTTCCTGAGGCAGTTGGACAGTCGGGGCAGTGGCGGCTGTCCCAGCATGGGAGCTCTGCCTAGAACAGTGCTCTGTGTCCAAAGAGGATTCCCTGCACCTCAGGCACTGGGGAGAGATTTTGTGCACACAGGAGACCCCTGGCACACGCAGGGTTTCCCCACGGAAAGCAGTGTGAGAAGGAGCCCCTGCCAGGGAAGCATGGCCCTCTCCCATAGAAGCCCTCCATGCAACAGGCCGTCATGGACTCGGCTACAGGCCTTTGTGGCTGGAGAGACTGCAGCTCCTCTGGAGGCTCTGGGTCAGTTTGCACTCCCCTGCGAGGAAACGAGGCGTGTGGGATGATTCCCTGCCCAAGAATGGCAAGCAGCCTGCTCCTTCCAGTGAGACGCACGTGCGGTGTGAGAGGCTTGGCAGCAGAGAAGAAGCAAGAGGGGCAGCCAGAGAGGGGATGTGCATGCAGCTTGAAGGCCCCAGATCTCCTCCATCCCCACCGGGGAATGCCGGCTCTGCCCGCCAGGCCCCATTCACAGGAGGGCACCCAGCTTCAGGATCTGCCCTTTCCCAGCCATGAAACCACACACAGCCCACACGCTGAGCCCTGCCAAGGGGGAACGTTGCTCCCCGCATGGGCCGAATGGCACGACTGGGTTAGGGCAGAGAAGGCCCTAGGAGGCCTTCAGGGTGCTGCCCCAGCACAGCAGTGCTCAGGCAAAGGCACTCTGCTTTCTGGAGGCTGGACACACACTGGGGTTTCTGCTTGAGGCAGAGAGAGCTCGGCGGGGCGAGCCATGGCTGAAGGCAAAGCAGAGTGTTCTCTGGTGGAGCGATGGCACCATGTGCAGGCTGACAAACATGGGAGAAGCCTCACTCCAAATGAGAGCCAGAGGCCACTTCCAAGCAGGAGGCACTCTGGCTGCACAAGCTAGAGAGTCCTGCTTAGGACTTCCCTCTGGCAACAGAGTGGGTGCCAAGGGCGTGTGGGTGGGAAGGGGCTCGGAAGCCACAGGGGAGGCTTTGGGCACCCAGTGCTCTCCGATGGAAAACGCTGCAGGCCCCAGCCTCCACGCACTCCTCCAAGGCTTGGCAGTGGGAAAGCTGTCCACAGCCGAAGGCCCGAGCTCCTCCCTCGGGCCGTTCTGCCTGCCAGACCCACACTCCCTAGAAGTGTGTTCCTGAGGCAGTTGGACAGTCGGGGCAGTGGCGGCTCTCCCAGCATGGGAGCTCTGCCTAGAACAGTGCTCTGTGTCCAAAGAGGATTCCCTGCACCTCAGGCACTGGGGAGAGATTTTGTGCACACAGGAGACCCCTGGCACACGCAGGGTTTCCCCACGGAAAGCAGTGTGAGAAGGAGCCCCTGCCAGGGAAGCATGGCCCTCTCCCATAGAAGCCCTCCATGCAACAGGCCGTCATGGACTCGGCTACAGGCCTTTGTGGCTGGAGAGACTGCAGCTCCTCTGGAGGCTCTGGGTCAGTTTGCACTCCCCTGCGAGGAAACGAGGCGTGTGGGATGATTCCCTGCCCAAGAATGGCAAGCAGCCTGCTCCTTCCAGTGAGACGCACGTGCGGTGTGAGAGGCTTGGCAGCAGAGAAGAAGCAAGAGGGGCAGCCAGAGAGGGGATGTGCATGCAGCTTGAAGGCCCCAGATCTCCTCCATCCCCACCGGGGAATGCCGGCTCTGCCCGCCAGGCCCCATTCACAGGAGGGCAGCCAGCTTCAGGATCTGCCCTTTCCCAGCCATGAAACCACACACAGCCCACACGCTGAGCCCTGCCAAGGGGGAACGTTGCTCCCCGCATGGGCCGAATGGCACGACTGGGTTAGGGCAGAGAAGGCCCTAGGAGGCCTTCAGGGTGCTGCCCCAGCACAGCAGTGCTCAGGCAAAGGCACTCTGCTTTCTGGAGGCTGGACACACACTGGGGTTTCTGCTTGAGGCAGAGAGAGCTCGGCGGGGCGAGCCATGGCTGAAGGCAAAGCAGAGTGTTCTCTGGTGGAGCGATGGCACCATGTGCTGGCTGACAAGCATGGGAGAAGCCTCACTCCAAATGAGAGCCAGAGGCCACTTCCAAGCAGGAGGCACTCTGGCTGCACAAGCTAGAGAGTCCTGCTTAGGACTTCCCTCTGGCAACAGAGTGGGTGCCAAGGGCGTGTGGGTGGGAAGGGGCTCGGAAGCCACAGGGGAGGCTTTGGGCACCCAGTGCTCTCCGATGGAAAACGCTGCAGGCCCCAGCCTCCACGCACTCCTCCAAGGCTTGGCAGTGGGAAAGCTGTCCACAGCCGAAGGCCCGAGCTCCTCCCTCGGGCCGTTCTGCCTGCCAGACCCACACTCCCTAGCAGTGTGTTCCTGAGGCAGTTGGACAGTCGGGGCAGTGGCGGCTCTCCCAGCATGGGAGCTCTGCCTAGAACAGTGCTCTGTGTCCAAAGAGGATTCCCTGCACCTCAGGCACTGGGGAGAGATTTTGTGCACACAGGAGACCCCTGGCACACGCAGGGTTTCCCCACGGAAAGCAGTGTGAGAAGGAGCCCCTGCCAGGGAAGCATGGCCCTCTCCCATAGAAGCCCTCCATGCAACAGGCCGTCATGGACTCGGCTACAGGCCTTTGTGGCTGGAGAGACTGCAGCTCCTCTGGAGGCTCTGGGTCAGTTTGCACTCCCCTGCGAGGAAACGAGGCGTGTGGGATGATTCCCTGCCCAAGAATGGCAAGCAGCCTGCTCCTTCCAGTGAGACGCACGTGCGGTGTGAGAGGCTTGGCAGCAGAGAAGAAGCAAGAGGGGCAGCCAGAGAGGGGATGTGCATGCAGCTTGAAGGCCCCAGATCTCCTCCATCCCCACCGGGGAATGCCGGCTCTGCCCGCCAGGCCCCATTCACAGGAGGGCACCCAGCTTCAGGATCTGCCCTTTCCCAGCCATGAAACCACACACAGCCCACACGCTGAGCCCTGCCAAGGGGGAACGTTGCTCCCCGCATGGGCCGAATGGCACGACTGGGTTAGGGCAGAGAAGGCCCTAGGAGGCCTTCAGGGTGCTGCCCCAGCACAGCAGTGCTCAGGCAAAGGCACTCTGCTTTCTGGAGGCTGGACACACACTGGGGTTTCTGCTTGAGGCAGAGAGAGCTCGGCGGGGCGAGCCATGGCTGAAGGCAAAGCAGAGTGTTCTCTGGTGGAGCGATGGCACCATGTGCAGGCTGACAAACATGGGAGAAGCCTCACTCCAAATGAGAGCCAGAGGCCACTTCCAAGCAGGAGGCACTCTGGCTGCACAAGCTAGAGAGTCCTGCTTAGGACTTCCCTCTGGCAACAGAGTGGGTGCCAAGGGCGTGTGGGTGGGAAGGGGCTCGGAAGCCACAGGGGAGGCTTTGGGCACCCAGTGCTCTCCGATGGAAAACGCTGCAGGCCCCAGCCTCCACGCACTCCTCCAAGGCTTGGCAGTGGGAAAGCTGTCCACAGCCGAAGGCCCGAGCTCCTCCCTCGGGCCGTTCTGCCTGCCAGACCCACACTCCCTAGAAGTGTGTTCCTGAGGCAGTTGGACAGTCGGGGCAGTGGCGGCTCTCCCAGCATGGGAGCTCTGCCTAGAACAGTGCTCTGTGTCCAAAGAGGATTCCCTGCACCTCAGGCACTGGGGAGAGATTTTGTGCACACAGGAGACCCCTGGCACACGCAGGGTTTCCCCACGGAAAGCAGTGTGAGAAGGAGCCCCTGCCAGGGAAGCATGGCCCTCTCCCATAGAAGCCCTCCATGCAACAGGCCGTCATGGACTCGGCTACAGGCCTTTGTGGCTGGAGAGACTGCAGCTCCTCTGGAGGCTCTGGGTCAGTTTGCACTCCCCTGCGAGGAAACGAGGCGTGTGGGATGATTCCCTGCCCAAGAATGGCAAGCAGCCTGCTCCTTCCAGTGAGACGCACGTGCGGTGTGAGAGGCTTGGCAGCAGAGAAGAAGCAAGAGGGGCAGCCAGAGAGGGGATGTGCATGCAGCTTGAAGGCCCCAGATCTCCTCCATCCCCACCGGGGAATGCCGGCTCTGCCCGCCAGGCCCCATTCACAGGAGGGCAGCCAGCTTCAGGATCTGCCCTTTCCCAGCCATGAAACCACACACAGCCCACACGCTGAGCCCTGCCAAGGGGGAACGTTGCTCCCCGCATGGGCCGAATGGCACGACTGGGTTAGGGCAGAGAAGGCCCTAGGAGGCCTTCAGGGTGCTGCCCCAGCACAGCAGTGCTCAGGCAAAGGCACTCTGCTTTCTGGAGGCTGGACACACACTGGGGTTTCTGCTTGAGGCAGAGAGAGCTCGGCGGGGCGAGCCATGGCTGAAGGCAAAGCAGAGTGTTCTCTGGTGGAGCGATGGCACCATGTGCTGGCTGACAAGCATGGGAGAAGCCTCACTCCAAATGAGAGCCAGAGGCCACTTCCAAGCAGGAGGCACTCTGGCTGCACAAGCTAGAGAGTCCTGCTTAGGACTTCCCTCTGGCAACAGAGTGGGTGCCAAGGGCGTGTGGGTGGGAAGGGGCTCGGAAGCCACAGGGGAGGCTTTGGGCACCCAGTGCTCTCCGATGGAAAACGCTGCAGGCCCCAGCCTCCACGCACTCCTCCAAGGCTTGGCAGTGGGAAAGCTGTCCACAGCCGAAGGCCCGAGCTCCTCCCTCGGGCCGTTCTGCCTGCCAGACCCACACTCCCTAGCAGTGTGTTCCTGAGGCAGTTGGACAGTCGGGGCAGTGGCGGCTCTCCCAGCATGGGAGCTCTGCCTAGAACAGTGCTCTGTGTCCAAAGAGGATTCCCTGCACCTCAGGCACTGGGGAGAGATTTTGTGCACACAGGAGACCCCTGGCACACGCAGGGTTTCCCCACGGAAAGCAGTGTGAGAAGGAGCCCCTGCCAGGGAAGCATGGCCCTCTCCCATAGAAGCCCTCCATGCAACAGGCCGTCATGGACTCGGCTACAGGCCTTTGTGGCTGGAGAGACTGCAGCTCCTCTGGAGGCTCTGGGTCAGTTTGCACTCCCCTGCGAGGAAACGAGGCGTGTGGGATGATTCCCTGCCCAAGAATGGCAAGCAGCCTGCTCCTTCCAGTGAGACGCACGTGCGGTGTGAGAGGCTTGGCAGCAGAGAAGAAGCAAGAGGGGCAGCCAGAGAGGGGATGTGCATGCAGCTTGAAGGCCCCAGATCTCCTCCATCCCCACCGGGGAATGCCGGCTCTGCCCGCCAGGCCCCATTCACAGGAGGGCAGCCAGCTTCAGGATCTGCCCTTTCCCAGCCATGAAACCACACACAGCCCACACGCTGAGCCCTGCCAAGGGGGAACGTTGCTCCCCGCATGGGCCGAATGGCACGACTGGGTTAGGGCAGAGAAGGCCCTAGGAGGCCTTCAGGGTGCTGCCCCAGCACAGCAGTGCTCAGGCAAAGGCACTCTGCTTTCTGGAGGCTGGACACACACTGGGGTTTCTGCTTGAGGCAGAGAGAGCTCGGCGGGGCGAGCCATGGCTGAAGGCAAAGCAGAGTGTTCTCTGGTGGAGCGATGGCACCATGTGCTGGCTGACAAGCATGGGAGAAGCCTCACTCCAAATGAGAGCCAGAGGCCACTTCCAAGCAGGAGGCACTCTGGCTGCACAAGCTAGAGAGTCCTGCTTAGGACTTCCCTCTGGCAACAGAGTGGGTGCCAAGGGCGTGTGGGTGGGAAGGGGCTCGGAAGCCACAGGGGAGGCTTTGGGCACCCAGTGCTCTCCGATGGAAAACGCTGCAGGCCCCAGCCTCCACGCACTCCTCCAAGGCTTGGCAGTGGGAAAGCTGTCCACAGCCGAAGGCCCGAGCTCCTCCCTCGGGCCGTTCTGCCTGCCAGACCCACACTCCCTAGAAGTGTGTTCCTGAGGCAGTTGGACAGTCGGGGCAGTGGCGGCTCTCCCAGCATGGGAGCTCTGCCTAGAACAGTGCTCTGTGTCCAAAGAGGATTCCCTGCACCTCAGGCACTGGGGAGAGATTTTGTGCACACAGGAGACCCCTGGCACACGCAGGGTTTCCCCACGGAAAGCAGTGTGAGAAGGAGCCCCTGCCAGGGAAGCATGGCCCTCTCCCATAGAAGCCCTCCATGCAACAGGCCGTCATGGACTCGGCTACAGGCCTTTGTGGCTGGAGAGACTGCAGCTCCTCTGGAGGCTCTGGGTCAGTTTGCACTCCCCTGCAAGGAAACGAGGCGTGTGGGATGATTCCCTGCCCAAGAATGGCAAGCAGCCTGCTCCTTCCAGTGAGACGCACGTGCGGTGTGAGAGGCTTGGCAGCAGAGAAGAAGCAAGAGGGGCAGCCAGAGAGGGGATGTGCATGCAGCTTGAAGGCCCCAGATCTCCTCCATCCCCACCGGGGAATGCCGGCTCTGCCCGCCAGGCCCCATTCACAGGAGGGCAGCCAGCTTCAGGATCTGCCCTTTCCCAGCCATGAAACCACACACAGCCCACACGCTGAGCCCTGCCAAGGGGGAACGTTGCTCCCCGCATGGGCCGAATGGCACGACTGGGTTAGGGCAGAGAAGGCCCTAGGAGGCCTTCAGGGTGCTGCCCCAGCACAGCAGTGCTCAGGCAAAGGCACTCTGCTTTCTGGAGGCTGGACACACACTGGGGTTTCTGCTTGAGGCAGAGAGAGCTCGGCGGGGCGAGCCATGGCTGAAGGCAAAGCAGAGTGTTCTCTGGTGGAGCGATGGCACCATGTGCAGGCTGACAAACATGGGAGAAGCCTCACTCCAAATGAGAGCCAGAGGCCACTTCCAAGCAGGAGGCACTCTGGCTGCACAAGCTAGAGAGTCCTGCTTAGGACTTCCCTCTGGCAACAGAGTGGGTGCCAAGGGCGTGTGGGTGGGAAGGGGCTCGGAAGCCACAGGGGAGGCTTTGGGCACCCAGTGCTCTCCGATGGAAAACGCTGCAGGCCCCAGCCTCCACGCACTCCTCCAAGGCTTGGCAGTGGGAAAGCTGTCCACAGCCGAAGGCCCGAGCTCCTCCCTTGGGCCGTTCTGCCTGCCAGACCCACACTCCCTAGCAGTGTGTTCCTGAGGCAGTTGGACAGTCGGGGCAGTGGCGGCTCTCCCAGCATGGGAGCTCTGCCTAGAACAGTGCTCTGTGTCCAAAGAGGATTCCCTGCACCTCAGGCACTGGGGAGAGATTTTGTGCACACAGGAGACCCCTGGCACACGCAGGGTTTCCCCACGGAAAGCAGTGTGAGAAGGAGCCCCTGCCAGGGAAGCATGGCCCTCTCCCATAGAAGCCCTCCATGCAACAGGCCGTCATGGACTCGGCTACAGGCCTTTGTGGCTGGAGAGACTGCAGCTCCTCTGGAGGCTCTGGGTCAGTTTGCACTCCCCTGCGAGGAAACGAGGCGTGTGGGATGATTCCCTGCCCAAGAATGGCAAGCAGCCTGCTCCTTCCAGTGAGACGCACGTGCGGTGTGAGAGGCTTGGCAGCAGAGAAGAAGCAAGAGGGGCAGCCAGAGAGGGGATGTGCATGCAGCTTGAAGGCCCCAGATCTCCTCCATCCCCACCGGGGAATGCCGGCTCTGCCCGCCAGGCCCCATTCACAGGAGGGCAGCCAGCTTCAGGATCTGCCCTTTCCCAGCCATGAAACCACACACAGCCCACACGCTGAGCCCTGCCAAGGGGGAACGTTGCTCCCCGCATGGGCCGAATGGCACGACTGGGTTAGGGCAGAGAAGGCCCTAGGAGGCCTTCAGGGTGCTGCCCCAGCACAGCAGTGCTCAGGCAAAGGCACTCTGCTTTCTGGAGGCTGGACACACACTGGGGTTTCTGCTTGAGGCAGAGAGAGCTCGGCGGGGCGAGCCATGGCTGAAGGCAAAGCAGAGTGTTCTCTGGTGGAGCGATGGCACCATGTGCAGGCTGACAAACATGGGAGAAGCCTCACTCCAAATGAGAGCCAGAGGCCACTTCCAAGCAGGAGGCACTCTGGCTGCACAAGCTAGAGAGTCCTGCTTAGGACTTCCCTCTGGCAACAGAGTGGGTGCCAAGGGCGTGTGGGTGGGAAGGGGCTCGGAAGCCACAGGGGAGGCTTTGGGCACCCAGTGCTCTCCAATGGAAAACGCTGCAGGCCCCAGCCTCCACGCACTCCTCCAAGGCTTGGCAGTGGGAAAGCTGTCCACAGCCGAAGGCCCGAGCTCCTCCCTTGGGCCGTTCTGCCTGCCAGACCCACACTCCCTAGCAGTGTGTTCCTGAGGCAGTTGGACAGTCGGGGCAGTGGCGGCTCTCCCAGCATGGGAGCTCTGCCTAGAACAGTGCTCTGTGTCCAAAGAGGATTCCCTGCACCTCAGGCACTGGGGAGAGATTTTGTGCACACAGGAGACCCCTGGCACACGCAGGGTTTCCCCACGGAAAGCAGTGTGAGAAGGAGCCCCTGCCAGGGAAGCATGGCCCTCTCCCATAGAAGCCCTCCATGCAACAGGCCGTCATGGACTCGGCTACAGGCCTTTGTGGCTGGAGAGACTGCAGCTCCTCTGGAGGCTCTGGGTCAGTTTGCACTCCCCTGCGAGGAAACGAGGCGTGTGGGATGATTCCCTGCCCAAGAATGGCAAGCAGCCTGCTCCTTCCAGTGAGACGCACGTGCGGTGTGAGAGGCTTGGCAGCAGAGAAGAAGCAAGAGGGGCAGCCAGAGAGGGGATGTGCATGCAGCTTGAAGGCCCCAGATCTCCTCCATCCCCACCGGGGAATGCCGGCTCTGCCCGCCAGGCCCCATTCACAGGAGGGCAGCCAGCTTCAGGATCTGCCCTTTCCCAGCCATGAAACCACACACAGCCCACACGCTGAGCCCTGCCAAGGGGGAACGTTGCTCCCCGCATGGGCCGAATGGCACGACTGGGTTAGGGCAGAGAAGGCCCTAGGAGGCCTTCAGGGTGCTGCCCCAGCACAGCAGTGCTCAGGCAAAGGCACTCTGCTTTCTGGAGGCTGGACACACACTGGGGTTTCTGCTTGAGGCAGAGAGAGCTCGGCGGGGCGAGCCATGGCTGAAGGCAAAGCAGAGTGTTCTCTGGTGGAGCGATGGCACCATGTGCTGGCTGACAAGCATGGGAGAAGCCTCACTCCAAATGAGAGCCAGAGGCCACTTCCAAGCAGGAGGCACTCTGGCTGCACAAGCTAGAGAGTCCTGCTTAGGACTTCCCTCTGGCAACAGAGTGGGTGCCAAGGGCGTGTGGGTGGGAAGGGGCTCGGAAGCCACAGGGGAGGCTTTGGGCACCCAGTGCTCTCCGATGGAAAACGCTGCAGGCCCCAGCCTCCACGCACTCCTCCAAGGCTTGGCAGTGGGAAAGCTGTCCACAGCCGAAGGCCCGAGCTCCTCCCTCGGGCCGTTCTGCCTGCCAGACCCACACTCCCTAGCAGTGTGTTCCTGAGGCAGTTGGACAGTCGGGGCAGTGGCGGCTCTCCCAGCATGGGAGCTCTGCCTAGAACAGTGCTCTGTGTCCAAAGAGGATTCCCTGCACCTCAGGCACTGGGGAGAGATTTTGTGCACACAGGAGACCCCTGGCACACGCAGGGTTTCCCCACGGAAAGCAGTGTGAGAAGGAGCCCCTGCCAGGGAAGCATGGCCCTCTCCCATAGAAGCCCTCCATGCAACAGGCCGTCATGGACTCGGCTACAGGCCTTTGTGGCTGGAGAGACTGCAGCTCCTCTGGAGGCTCTGGGTCAGTTTGCACTCCCCTGCGAGGAAACGAGGCGTGTGGGATGATTCCCTGCCCAAGAATGGCAAGCAGCCTGCTCCTTCCAGTGAGACGCACGTGCGGTGTGAGAGGCTTGGCAGCAGAGAAGAAGCAAGAGGGGCAGCCAGAGAGGGGATGTGCATGCAGCTTGAAGGCCCCAGATCTCCTCCATCCCCACCGGGGAATGCCGGCTCTGCCCGCCAGGCCCCAGTCACAGGAGGGCACCCAGCTTCAGGATCTGCCCTTTCCCAGCCATGAAACCACACACAGCCCACACGCTGAGCCCTGCCAAGGGGGAACGTTGCTCCCCGCATGGGCCGAATGGCACGACTGGGTTAGGGCAGAGAAGGCCCTAGGAGGCCTTCAGGGTGCTGCCCCAGCACAGCAGTGCTCAGGCAAAGGCACTCTGCTTTCTGGAGGCTGGACACACACTGGGGTTTCTGCTTGAGGCAGAGAGAGCTCGGCGGGGCGAGCCATGGCTGAAGGCAAAGCAGAGTGTTCTCTGGTGGAGCGATGGCACCATGTGCAGGCTGACAAACATGGGAGAAGCCTCACTCCAAATGAGAGCCAGAGGCCACTTCCAAGCAGGAGGCACTCTGGCTGCACAAGCTAGAGAGTCCTGCTTAGGACTTCCCTCTGGCAACAGAGTGGGTGCCAAGGGCGTGTGGGTGGGAAGGGGCTCGGAAGCCACAGGGGAGGCTTTGGGCACCCAGTGCTCTCCAATGGAAAACGCTGCAGGCCCCAGCCTCCACGCACTCCTCCAAGGCTTGGCAGTGGGAAAGCTGTCCACAGCCGAAGGCCCGAGCTCCTCCCTTGGGCCGTTCTGCCTGCCAGACCCACACTCCCTAGAAGTGTGTTCCTGAGGCAGTTGGACAGTCGGGGCAGTGGCGGCTCTCCCAGCATGGGAGCTCTGCCTAGAACAGTGCTCTGTGTCCAAAGAGGATTCCCTGCACCTCAGGCACTGGGGAGAGATTTTGTGCACACAGGAGACCCCTGGCACACGCAGGGTTTCCCCACGGAAAGCAGTGTGAGAAGGAGCCCCTGCCAGGGAAGCATGGCCCTCTCCCATAGAAGCCCTCCATGCAACAGGCCGTCATGGACTCGGCTACAGGCCTTTGTGGCTGGAGAGACTGCAGCTCCTCTGGAGGCTCTGGGTCAGTTTGCACTCCCCTGCGAGGAAACGAGGCGTGTGGGATGATTCCCTGCCCAAGAATGGCAAGCAGCCTGCTCCTTCCAGTGAGACGCACGTGCGGTGTGAGAGGCTTGGCAGCAGAGAAGAAGCAAGAGGGGCAGCCAGAGAGGGGATGTGCATGCAGCTTGAAGGCCCCAGATCTCCTCCATCCCCACCGGGGAATGCCGGCTCTGCCCGCCAGGCCCCATTCACAGGAGGGCAGCCAGCTTCAGGATCTGCCCTTTCCCAGCCATGAAACCACACACAGCCCACACGCTGAGCCCTGCCAAGGGGGAACGTTGCTCCCCGCATGGGCCGAATGGCACGACTGGGTTAGGGCAGAGAAGGCCCTAGGAGGCCTTCAGGGTGCTGCCCCAGCACAGCAGTGCTCAGGCAAAGGCACTCTGCTTTCTGGAGGCTGGACACACACTGGGGTTTCTGCTTGAGGCAGAGAGAGCTCGGCGGGGCGAGCCATGGCTGAAGGCAAAGCAGAGTGTTCTCTGGTGGAGCGATGGCACCATGTGCAGGCTGACAAACATGGGAGAAGCCTCACTCCAAATGAGAGCCAGAGGCCACTTCCAAGCAGGAGGCACTCTGGCTGCACAAGCTAGAGAGTCCTGCTTAGGACTTCCCTCTGGCAACAGAGTGGGTGCCAAGGGCGTGTGGGTGGGAAGGGGCTCGGAAGCCACAGGGGAGGCTTTGGGCACCCAGTGCTCTCCGATGGAAAACGCTGCAGGCCCCAGCCTCCACGCACTCCTCCAAGGCTTGGCAGTGGGAAAGCTGTCCACAGCCGAAGGCCCGAGCTCCTCCCTCGGGCCGTTCTGCCTGCCAGACCCACACTCCCTAGCAGTGTGTTCCTGAGGCAGTTGGACAGTCGGGGCAGTGGCGGCTCTCCCAGCATGGGAGCTCTGCCTAGAACAGTGCTCTGTGTCCAAAGAGGATTCCCTGCACCTCAGGCACTGGGGAGAGATTTTGTGCACACAGGAGACCCCTGGCACACGCAGGGTTTCCCCACGGAAAGCAGTGTGAGAAGGAGCCCCTGCCAGGGAAGCATGGCCCTCTCCCATAGAAGCCCTCCATGCAACAGGCCGTCATGGACTCGGCTACAGGCCTTTGTGGCTGGAGAGACTGCAGCTCCTCTGGAGGCTCTGGGTCAGTTTGCACTCCCCTGCGAGGAAACGAGGCGTGTGGGATGATTCCCTGCCCAAGAATGGCAAGCAGCCTGCTCCTTCCAGTGAGACGCACGTGCGGTGTGAGAGGCTTGGCAGCAGAGAAGAAGCAAGAGGGGCAGCCAGAGAGGGGATGTGCATGCAGCTTGAAGGCCCCAGATCTCCTCCATCCCCACCGGGGAATGCCGGCTCTGCCCGCCAGGCCCCAGTCACAGGAGGGCACCCAGCTTCAGGATCTGCCCTTTCCCAGCCATGAAACCACACACAGCCCACACGCTGAGCCCTGCCAAGGGGGAACGTTGCTCCCCGCATGGGCCGAATGGCACGACTGGGTTAGGGCAGAGAAGGCCCTAGGAGGCCTTCAGGGTGCTGCCCCAGCACAGCAGTGCTCAGGCAAAGGCACTCTGCTTTCTGGAGGCTGGACACACACTGGGGTTTCTGCTTGAGGCAGAGAGAGCTCGGCGGGGCGAGCCATGGCTGAAGGCAAAGCAGAGTGTTCTCTGGTGGAGCGATGGCACCATGTGCTGGCTGACAAGCATGGGAGAAGCCTCACTCCAAATGAGAGCCAGAGGCCACTTCCAAGCAGGAGGCACTCTGGCTGCACAAGCTAGAGAGTCTTGCTTAGGACTTCCCTCTGGCAACAGAGTGGGTGCCAAGGGCGTGTGGGTGGGAAGGGGCTCGGAAGCCACAGGGGAGGCTTTGGGCACCCAGTGCTCTCCGATGGAAAACGCTGCAGGCCCCAGCCTCCACGCACTCCTCCAAGGCTTGGCAGTGGGAAAGCTGTCCACAGCCGAAGGCCCGAGCTCCTCCCTCGGGCCGTTCTGCCTGCCAGACCCACACTCCCTAGCAGTGTGTTCCTGAGGCAGTTGGACAGTCGGGGCAGTGGCGGCTCTCCCAGCATGGGAGCTCTGCCTAGAACAGTGCTCTGTGTCCAAAGAGGATTCCCTGCACCTCAGGCACTGGGGAGAGATTTTGTGCACACAGGAGACCCCTGGCACACGCAGGGTTTCCCCACGGAAAGCAGTGTGAGAAGGAGCCCCTGCCAGGGAAGCATGGCCCTCTCCCATAGAAGCCCTCCATGCAACAGGCCGTCATGGACTCGGCTACAGGCCTTTGTGGCTGGAGAGACTGCAGCTCCTCTGGAGGCTCTGGGTCAGTTTGCACTCCCCTGCGAGGAAACGAGGCGTGTGGGATGATTCCCTGCCCAAGAATGGCAAGCAGCCTGCTCCTTCCAGTGAGACGCACGTGCGGTGTGAGAGGCTTGGCAGCAGAGAAGAAGCAAGAGGGGCAGCCAGAGAGGGGATGTGCATGCAGCTTGAAGGCCCCAGATCTCCTCCATCCCCACCGGGGAATGCCGGCTCTGCCCGCCAGGCCCCATTCACAGGAGGGCACCCAGCTTCAGGATCTGCCCTTTCCCAGCCATGAAACCACACACAGCCCACACGCTGAGCCCTGCCAAGGGGGAACGTTGCTCCCCGCATGGGCCGAATGGCACGACTGGGTTAGGGCAGAGAAGGCCCTAGGAGGCCTTCAGGGTGCTGCCCCAGCACAGCAGTGCTCAGGCAAAGGCACTCTGCTTCTGGAGGCTGGACACACACTGGGGTTTCTGCTTGAGGCAGAGAGAGCTCGGCGGGGCGAGCCATGGCTGAAGGCAAAGCAGAGTGTTCTCTGGTGGAGCGATGGCACCATGTGCAGGCTGACAAACATGGGAGAAGCCTCACTCCAAATGAGAGCCAGAGGCCACTTCCAAGCAGGAGGCACTCTGGCTGCACAAGCTAGAGAGTCCTGCTTAGGACTTCCCTCTGGCAACAGAGTGGGTGCCAAGGGCGTGTGGGTGGGAAGGGGCTCGGAAGCCACAGGGGAGGCTTTGGGCACCCAGTGCTCTCCGATGGAAACGCTGCAGGCCCCAGCCTCCACGCACTCCTCCAAGGCTTGGCAGTGGGAAAGCTGTCCACAGCCGAAGGCCCGAGCTCCTCCCTCGGGCCGTTCTGCCTGCCAGACCCACACTCCCTAGCAGTGTGTTCCTGAGGCAGTTGGACAGTCGGGGCAGTGGCGGCTCTCCCAGCATGGGAGCTCTGCCTAGAACAGTGCTCTGTGTCCAAAGAGGATTCCCTGCACCTCAGGCACTGGGGAGAGATTTTGTGCACACAGGAGACCCCTGGCACACGCAGGGTTTCCCCACGGAAAGCAGTGTGAGAAGGAGCCCCTGCCAGGGAAGCATGGCCCTCTCCCATAGAAGCCCTCCATGCAACAGGCCGTCATGGACTCGGCTACAGGCCTTTGTGGCTGGAGAGACTGCAGCTCCTCTGGAGGCTCTGGGTCAGTTTGCACTCCCCTGCGAGAAACGAGGCGTGTGGGATGATTCCCTGCCCAAGAATGGCAAGCAGCCTGCTCCTTCCAGTGAGACGCACGTGCGGTGTGAGAGGCTTGGCAGCCAGAGAAGAAGCAAGAGGGGCAGCCAGAGAGGGGATGTGCATGCAGCTTGAAGGCCCCAGATCTCCTCCATCCCCACCGGGGAATGCCGCTCTGCCCGCCAGGCCCCATTCACAGGAGGGCAGCCAGCTTCAGGATCTGCCCTTTCCCAGCCATGAAACCACACACAGCCCACACGCTGAGCCTGCCAAGGGGGAACGTTGCTCCCCGCATGGGCCGAATGGCACGACTGGGTTAGGGCAGAGAAGGCCCTAGGAGGCCTTCAGGGTGCTGCCCCAGCACAGCAGTGCTCAGGCAAAGGCACTCTGCTTTCTGGAGGCTGGACACACACTGGGGTTTCTGCTTGAGGCAGAGAGAGCTCGGCGGGGCGAGCCATGGCTGAAGGCAAAGCAGAGTGTTCTCTGGTGGAGCGATGGCACCATGTGCTGGCTGACAAGCATGGGAGAAGCCTCACTCCAAATGAGAGCCAGAGGCCACTTCCAAGCAGGAGGCACTCTGGCTGCACAAGCTAGAGAGTCCTGCTTAGGACTTCCCTCTGGCAACAGAGTGGGTGCCAAGGGCGTGTGGGTGGGAAGGGGCTCGGAAGCCACAGGGGAGGCTTTGGGCACCCAGTGCTCTCCGATGGAAAACGCTGCAGGCCCCAGCCTCCACGCACTCCTCCAAGGCTTGGCAGTGGGAAAGCTGTCCACAGCCGAAGGCCCGAGCTCCTCCCTCGGGCCGTTCTGCCTGCCAGACCCACACTCCCTAGCAGTGTGTTCCTGAGGCAGTTGGACAGTCGGGGCAGTGGCGGCTCTCCCAGCATGGGAGCTCTGCCTAGAACAGTGCTCTGTGTCCAAAGAGGATTCCCTGCACCTCAGGCACTGGGGAGAGATTTTGTGCACACAGGAGACCCCTGGCACACGCAGGGTTTCCCCACGGAAAGCAGTGTGAGAAGGAGCCCCTGCCAGGGAAGCATGGCCCTCTCCCATAGAAGCCCTCCATGCAACAGGCCGTCATGGACTCGGCTACAGGCCTTTGTGGCTGGAGAGACTGCAGCTCCTCTGGAGGCTCTGGGTCAGTTTGCACTCCCCTGCGAGGAAACGAGGCGTGTGGGATGATTCCCTGCCCAAGAATGGCAAGCAGCCTGCTCCTTCCAGTGAGACGCACGTGCGGTGTGAGAGGCTTGGCAGCAGAGAAGAAGCAAGAGGGGCAGCCAGAGAGGGGATGTGCATGCAGCTTGAAGGCCCCAGATCTCCTCCATCCCCACCGGGGAATGCCGGCTCTGCCCGCCAGGCCCCATTCACAGGAGGGCAGCCAGCTTCAGGATCTGCCCTTTCCCAGCCATGAAACCACACACAGCCCACACGCTGAGCCCTGCCAAGGGGGAACGTTGCTCCCCGCATGGGCCGAATGGCACGACTGGGTTAGGGCAGAGAAGGCCCTAGGAGGCCTTCAGGGTGCTGCCCCAGCACAGCAGTGCTCAGGCAAAGGCACTCTGCTTTCTGGAGGCTGGACACACACTGGGGTTTCTGCTTGAGGCAGAGAGAGCTCGGCGGGGCGAGCCATGGCTGAAGGCAAAGCAGAGTGTTCTCTGGTGGAGCGATGGCACCATGTGCTGGCTGACAAGCATGGGAGAAGCCTCACTCCAAATGAGAGCCAGAGGCCACTTCCAAGCAGGAGGCACTCTGGCTGCACAAGCTAGAGAGTCCTGCTTAGGACTTCCCTCTGGCAACAGAGTGGGTGCCAAGGGCGTGTGGGTGGGAAGGGGCTCGGAAGCCACAGGGGAGGCTTTGGGCACCCAGTGCTCTCCGATGGAAAACGCTGCAGGCCCCAGCCTCCACGCACTCCTCCAAGGCTTGGCAGTGGGAAAGCTGTCCACAGCCGAAGGCCCGAGCTCCTCCCTCGGGCCGTTCTGCCTGCCAGACCCACACTCCCTAGCAGTGTGTTCCTGAGGCAGTTGGACAGTCGGGGCAGTGGCGGCTCTCCCAGCATGGGAGCTCTGCCTAGAACAGTGCTCTGTGTCCAAAGAGGATTCCCTGCACCTCAGGCACTGGGGAGAGATTTTGTGCACACAGGAGACCCCTGGCACACGCAGGGTTTCCCCACGGAAAGCAGTGTGAGAAGGAGCCCCTGCCAGGGAAGCATGGCCCTCTCCCATAGAAGCCCTCCATGCAACAGGCCGTCATGGACTCGGCTACAGGCCTTTGTGGCTGGAGAGACTGCAGCTCCTCTGGAGGCTCTGGGTCAGTTTGCACTCCCCTGCGAGGAAACGAGGCGTGTGGGATGATTCCCTGCCCAAGAATGGCAAGCAGCCTGCTCCTTCCAGTGAGACGCACGTGCGGTGTGAGAGGCTTGGCAGCAGAGAAGAAGCAAGAGGGGCAGCCAGAGAGGGGATGTGCATGCAGCTTGAAGGCCCCAGATCTCCTCCATCCCCACCGGGGAATGCCGGCTCTGCCCGCCAGGCCCCATTCACAGGAGGGCAGCCAGCTTCAGGATCTGCCCTTTCCCAGCCATGAAACCACACACAGCCCACATGCTGAGCCCTGCCAAGGGGGAACGTTGCTCCCCGCATGGGCCGAATGGCACGACTGGGTTAGGGCAGAGAAGGCCCTAGGAGGCCTTCAGGGTGCTGCCCCAGCACAGCAGTGCTCAGGCAAAGGCACTCTGCTTTCTGGAGGCTGGACACACACTGGGGTTTCTGCTTGAGGCAGAGAGAGCTCGGCGGGGCGAGCCATGGCTGAAGGCAAAGCAGAGTGTTCTCTGGTGGAGCGATGGCACCATGTGCTGGCTGACAAGCATGGGAGAAGCCTCACTCCAAATGAGAGCCAGAGGCCACTTCCAAGCAGGAGGCACTCTGGCTGCACAAGCTAGAGAGTCCTGCTTAGGACTTCCCTCTGGCAACAGAGTGGGTGCCAAGGGCGTGTGGGTGGGAAGGGGCTCGGAAGCCACAGGGGAGGCTTTGGGCACCCAGTGCTCTCCAATGAAAAACGCTGCAGGCCCCAGCCTCCACGCACTCCTCCAAGGCTTGGCAGTGGGAAAGCTGTCCACAGCCGAAGGCCCGAGCTCCTCCCTCGGGCCGTTCTGCCTGCCAGACCCACACTCCCTAGCAGTGTGTTCCTGAGGCAGTTGGACAGTCGGGGCAGTGGCGGCTCTCCCAGCATGGGAGCTCTGCCTAGAACAGTGCTCTGTGTCCAAAGAGGATTCCCTGCACCTCAGGCACTGGGGAGAGATTTTGTGCACACAGGAGACCCCTGGCACACGCAGGGTTTCCCCACGGAAAGCAGTGTGAGAAGGAGCCCCTGCCAGGGAAGCATGGCCCTCTCCCATAGAAGCCCTCCATGCAACAGGCCGTCATGGACTCGGCTACAGGCCTTTGTGGCTGGAGAGACTGCAGCTCCTCTGGAAGCTCTGGGTCAGTTTGCACTCCCCTGCGAGGAAACGAGGCGTGTGGGATGATTCCCTGCCCAAGAATGGCAAGCAGCCTGCTCCTTCCAGTGAGACGCACGTGCGGTGTGAGAGGCTTGGCAGCAGAGAAGAAGCAAGAGGGGCAGCCAGAGAGGGGATGTGCATGCAGCTTGAAGGCCCCAGATCTCCTCCATCCCCACCGGGGAATGCCGGCTCTGCCCGCCAGGCCCCAGTCACAGGAGGGCAGCCAGCTTCAGGATCTGCCCTTTCCCAGCCATGAAACCACACACAGCCCACACGCTGAGCCCTGCCAAGGGGGAACGTTGCTCCCCGCATGGGCCGAATGGCACGACTGGGTTAGGGCAGAGAAGGCCCTAGGAGGCCTTCAGGGTGCTGCCCCAGCACAGCAGTGCTCAGGCAAAGGCACTCTGCTTTCTGGAGGCTGGACACACACTGGGGTTTCTGCTTGAGGCAGAGAGAGCTCGGCGGGGCGAGCCATGGCTGAAGGCAAAGCAGAGTGTTCTCTGGTGGAGCGATGGCACCATGTGCTGGCTGACAAGCATGGGAGAAGCCTCACTCCAAATGAGAGCCAGAGGCCACTTCCAAGCAGGAGGCACTCTGGCTGCACAAGCTAGAGAGTCCTGCTTAGGACTTCCCTCTGGCAACAGAGTGGGTGCCAAGGGCGTGTGGGTGGGAAGGGGCTCGGAAGCCACAGGGGAGGCTTTGGGCACCCAGTGCTCTCCGATGGAAAACGCTGCAGGCCCCAGCCTCCACGCACTCCTCCAAGGCTTGGCAGTGGGAAAGCTGTCCACAGCCGAAGGCCCGAGCTCCTCCCTCGGGCCGTTCTGCCTGCCAGACCCACACTCCCTAGAAGTGTGTTCCTGAGGCAGTTGGACAGTCGGGGCAGTGGCGGCTCTCCCAGCATGGGAGCTCTGCCTAGAACAGTGCTCTGTGTCCAAAGAGGATTCCCTGCACCTCAGGCACTGGGGAGAGATTTTGTGCACACAGGAGACCCCTGGCACACGCAGGGTTTCCCCACGGAAAGCAGTGTGAGAAGGAGCCCCTGCCAGGGAAGCATGGCCCTCTCCCATAGAAGCCCTCCATGCAACAGGCCGTCATGGACTCGGCTACAGGCCTTTGTGGCTGGAGAGACTGCAGCTCCTCTGGAGGCTCTGGGTCAGTTTGCACTCCCCTGCGAGGAAACGAGGCGTGTGGGATGATTCCCTGCCCAAGAATGGCAAGCAGCCTGCTCCTTCCAGTGAGACGCACGTGCGGTGTGAGAGGCTTGGCAGCAGAGAAGAAGCAAGAGGGGCAGCCAGAGAGGGGATGTGCATGCAGCTTGAAGGCCCCAGATCTCCTCCATCCCCACCGGGGAATGCCGGCTCTGCCCGCCAGGCCCCAGTCACAGGAGGGCACCCAGCTTCAGGATCTGCCCTTTCCCAGCCATGAAACCACACACAGCCCACACGCTGAGCCCTGCCAAGGGGGAACGTTGCTCCCCGCATGGGCCGAATGGCACGACTGGGTTAGGGCAGAGAAGGCCCTAGGAGGCCTTCAGGGTGCTGCCCCAGCACAGCAGTGCTCAGGCAAAGGCACTCTGCTTTCTGGAGGCTGGACACACACTGGGGTTTCTGCTTGAGGCAGAGAGAGCTCGGCGGGGCGAGCCATGGCTGAAGGCAAAGCAGAGTGTTCTCTGGTGGAGCGATGGCACCATGTGCTGGCTGACAAGCATGGGAGAAGCCTCACTCCAAATGAGAGCCAGAGGCCACTTCCAAGCAGGAGGCACTCTGGCTGCACAAGCTAGAGAGTCCTGCTTAGGACTTCCCTCTGGCAACAGAGTGGGTGCCAAGGGCGTGTGGGTGGGAAGGGGCTCGGAAGCCACAGGGGAGGCTTTGGGCACCCAGTGCTCTCCGATGGAAAACGCTGCAGGCCCCAGCCTCCACGCACTCCTCCAAGGCTTGGCAGTGGGAAAGCTGTCCACAGCCGAAGGCCCGAGCTCCTCCCTCGGGCCGTTCTGCCTGCCAGACCCACACTCCCTAGAAGTGTGTTCCTGAGGCAGTTGGACAGTCGGGGCAGTGGCGGCTCTCCCAGCATGGGAGCTCTGCCTAGAACAGTGCTCTGTGTCCAAAGAGGATTCCCTGCACCTCAGGCACTGGGGAGAGATTTTGTGCACACAGGAGACCCCTGGCACACGCAGGGTTTCCCCACGGAAAGCAGTGTGAGAAGGAGCCCCTGCCAGGGAAGCATGGCCCTCTCCCATAGAAGCCCTCCATGCAACAGGCCGTCATGGACTCGGCTACAGGCCTTTGTGGCTGGAGAGACTGCAGCTCCTCTGGAGGCTCTGGGTCAGTTTGCACTCCCCTGCGAGGAAACGAGGCGTGTGGGATGATTCCCTGCCCAAGAATGGCAAGCAGCCTGCTCCTTCCAGTGAGACGCACGTGCGGTGTGAGAGGCTTGGCAGCAGAGAAGAAGCAAGAGGGGCAGCCAGAGAGGGGATGTGCATGCAGCTTGAAGGCCCCAGATCTCCTCCATCCCCACCGGGGAATGCCGGCTCTGCCCGCCAGGCCCCAGTCACAGGAGGGCAGCCAGCTTCAGGATCTGCCCTTTCCCAGCCATGAAACCACACACAGCCCACACGCTGAGCCCTGCCAAGGGGGAACGTTGCTCCCCGCATGGGCCGAATGGCACGACTGGGTTAGGGCAGAGAAGGCCCTAGGAGGCCTTCAGGGTGCTGCCCCAGCACAGCAGTGCTCAGGCAAAGGCACTCTGCTTTCTGGAGGCTGGACACACACTGGGGTTTCTGCTTGAGGCAGAGAGAGCTCGGCGGGGCGAGCCATGGCTGAAGGCAAAGCAGAGTGTTCTCTGGTGGAGCGATGGCACCATGTGCTGGCTGACAAGCATGGGAGAAGCCTCACTCCAAATGAGAGCCAGAGGCCACTTCCAAGCAGGAGGCACTCTGGCTGCACAAGCTAGAGAGTCCTGCTTAGGACTTCCCTCTGGCAACAGAGTGGGTGCCAAGGGCGTGTGGGTGGGAAGGGGCTCGGAAGCCACAGGGGAGGCTTTGGGCACCCAGTGCTCTCCGATGGAAAACGCTGCAGGCCCCAGCCTCCACGCACTCCTCCAAGGCTTGGCAGTGGGAAAGCTGTCCACAGCCGAAGGCCCGAGCTCCTCCCTCGGGCCGTTCTGCCTGCCAGACCCACACTCCCTAGCAGTGTGTTCCTGAGGCAGTTGGACAGTCGGGGCAGTGGCGGCTCTCCCAGCATGGGAGCTCTGCCTAGAACAGTGCTCTGTGTCCAAAGAGGATTCCCTGCACCTCAGGCACTGGGGAGAGATTTTGTGCACACAGGAGACCCCTGGCACACGCAGGGTTTCCCCACGGAAAGCAGTGTGAGAAGGAGCCCCTGCCAGGGAAGCATGGCCCTCTCCCATAGAAGCCCTCCATGCAACAGGCCGTCATGGACTCGGCTACAGGCCTTTGTGGCTGGAGAGACTGCAGCTCCTCTGGAGGCTCTGGGTCAGTTTGCACTCCCCTGCAAGGAAACGAGGCGTGTGGGATGATTCCCTGCCCAAGAATGGCAAGCAGCCTGCTCCTTCCAGTGAGACGCACGTGCGGTGTGAGAGGCTTGGCAGCAGAGAAGAAGCAAGAGGGGCAGCCAGAGAGGGGATGTGCATGCAGCTTGAAGGCCCCAGATCTCCTCCATCCCCACCGGGGAATGCCGGCTCTGCCCGCCAGGCCCCATTCACAGGAGGGCAGCCAGCTTCAGGATCTGCCCTTTCCCAGCCATGAAACCACACACAGCCCACACGCTGAGCCCTGCCAAGGGGGAACGTTGCTCCCCGCATGGGCCGAATGGCACGACTGGGTTAGGGCAGAGAAGGCCCTAGGAGGCCTTCAGGGTGCTGCCCCAGCACAGCAGTGCTCAGGCAAAGGCACTCTGCTTTCTGGAGGCTGGACACACACTGGGGTTTCTGCTTGAGGCAGAGAGAGCTCGGCGGGGCGAGCCATGGCTGAAGGCAAAGCAGAGTGTTCTCTGGTGGAGCGATGGCACCATGTGCAGGCTGACAAACATGGGAGAAGCCTCACTCCAAATGAGAGCCAGAGGCCACTTCCAAGCAGGAGGCACTCTGGCTGCACAAGCTAGAGAGTCCTGCTTAGGACTTCCCTCTGGCAACAGAGTGGGTGCCAAGGGCGTGTGGGTGGGAAGGGGCTCGGAAGCCACAGGGGAGGCTTTGGGCACCCAGTGCTCTCCGATGGAAAACGCTGCAGGCCCCAGCCTCCACGCACTCCTCCAAGGCTTGGCAGTGGGAAAGCTGTCCACAGCCGAAGGCCCGAGCTCCTCCCTTGGGCCGTTCTGCCTGCCAGACCCACACTCCCTAGAAGTGTGTTCCTGAGGCAGTTGGACAGTCGGGGCAGTGGCGGCTCTCCCAGCATGGGAGCTCTGCCTAGAACAGTGCTCTGTGTCCAAAGAGGATTCCCTGCACCTCAGGCACTGGGGAGAGATTTTGTGCACACAGGAGACCCCTGGCACACGCAGGGTTTCCCCACGGAAAGCAGTGTGAGAAGGAGCCCCTGCCAGGGAAGCATGGCCCTCTCCCATAGAAGCCCTCCATGCAACAGGCCGTCATGGACTCGGCTACAGGCCTTTGTGGCTGGAGAGACTGCAGCTCCTCTGGAGGCTCTGGGTCAGTTTGCACTCCCCTGCGAGGAAACGAGGCGTGTGGGATGATTCCCTGCCCAAGAATGGCAAGCAGCCTGCTCCTTCCAGTGAGACGCACGTGCGGTGTGAGAGGCTTGGCAGCAGAGAAGAAGCAAGAGGGGCAGCCAGAGAGGGGATGTGCATGCAGCTTGAAGGCCCCAGATCTCCTCCATCCCCACCGGGGAATGCCGGCTCTGCCCGCCAGGCCCCAGTCACAGGAGGGCACCCAGCTTCAGGATCTGCCCTTTCCCAGCCATGAAACCACACACAGCCCACACGCTGAGCCCTGCCAAGGGGGAACGTTGCTCCCCGCATGGGCCGAATGGCACGACTGGGTTAGGGCAGAGAAGGCCCTAGGAGGCCTTCAGGGTGCTGCCCCAGCACAGCAGTGCTCAGGCAAAGGCACTCTGCTTTCTGGAGGCTGGACACACACTGGGGTTTCTGCTTGAGGCAGAGAGAGCTCGGCGGGGCGAGCCATGGCTGAAGGCAAAGCAGAGTGTTCTCTGGTGGAGCGATGGCACCATGTGCTGGCTGACAAGCATGGGAGAAGCCTCACTCCAAATGAGAGCCAGAGGCCACTTCCAAGCAGGAGGCACTCTGGCTGCACAAGCTAGAGAGTCCTGCTTAGGACTTCCCTCTGGCAACAGAGTGGGTGCCAAGGGCGTGTGGGTGGGAAGGGGCTCGGAAGCCACAGGGGAGGCTTTGGGCACCCAGTGCTCTCCGATGGAAAACGCTGCAGGCCCCAGCCTCCACGCACTCCTCCAAGGCTTGGCAGTGGGAAAGCTGTCCACAGCCGAAGGCCCGAGCTCCTCCCTCGGGCCGTTCTGCCTGCCAGACCCACACTCCCTAGCAGTGTGTTCCTGAGGCAGTTGGACAGTCGGGGCAGTGGCGGCTCTCCCAGCATGGGAGCTCTGCCTAGAACAGTGCTCTGTGTCCAAAGAGGATTCCCTGCACCTCAGGCACTGGGGAGAGATTTTGTGCACACAGGAGACCCCTGGCACACGCAGGGTTTCCCCACGGAAAGCAGTGTGAGAAGGAGCCCCTGCCAGGGAAGCATGGCCCTCTCCCATAGAAGCCCTCCATGCAACAGGCCGTCATGGACTCGGCTACAGGCCTTTGTGGCTGGAGAGACTGCAGCTCCTCTGGAGGCTCTGGGTCAGTTTGCACTCCCCTGCAAGGAAACGAGGCGTGTGGGATGATTCCCTGCCCAAGAATGGCAAGCAGCCTGCTCCTTCCAGTGAGACGCACGTGCGGTGTGAGAGGCTTGGCAGCAGAGAAGAAGCAAGAGGGGCAGCCAGAGAGGGGATGTGCATGCAGCTTGAAGGCCCCAGATCTCCTCCATCCCCACCGGGGAATGCCGGCTCTGCCCGCCAGGCCCCATTCACAGGAGGGCAGCCAGCTTCAGGATCTGCCCTTTCCCAGCCATGAAACCACACACAGCCCACACGCTGAGCCCTGCCAAGGGGGAACGTTGCTCCCCGCATGGGCCGAATGGCACGACTGGGTTAGGGCAGAGAAGGCCCTAGGAGGCCTTCAGGGTGCTGCCCCAGCACAGCAGTGCTCAGGCAAAGGCACTCTGCTTTCTGGAGGCTGGACACACACTGGGGTTTCTGCTTGAGGCAGAGAGAGCTCGGCGGGGCGAGCCATGGCTGAAGGCAAAGCAGAGTGTTCTCTGGTGGAGCGATGGCACCATGTGCAGGCTGACAAACATGGGAGAAGCCTCACTCCAAATGAGAGCCAGAGGCCACTTCCAAGCAGGAGGCACTCTGGCTGCACAAGCTAGAGAGTCCTGCTTAGGACTTCCCTCTGGCAACAGAGTGGGTGCCAAGGGCGTGTGGGTGGGAAGGGGCTCGGAAGCCACAGGGGAGGCTTTGGGCACCCAGTGCTCTCCGATGGAAAACGCTGCAGGCCCCAGCCTCCACGCACTCCTCCAAGGCTTGGCAGTGGGAAAGCTGTCCACAGCCGAAGGCCCAAGCTCCTCCCTTGGGCCGTTCTGCCTGCCAGACCCACACTCCCTAGAAGTGTGTTCCTGAGGCAGTTGGACAGTCGGGGCAGTGGCGGCTCTCCCAGCATGGGAGCTCTGCCTAGAACAGTGCTCTGTGTCCAAAGAGGATTCCCTGCACCTCAGGCACTGGGGAGAGATTTTGTGCACACAGGAGACCCCTGGCACACGCAGGGTTTCCCCACGGAAAGCAGTGTGAGAAGGAGCCCCTGCCAGGGAAGCATGGCCCTCTCCCATAGAAGCCCTCCATGCAACAGGCCGTCATGGACTCGGCTACAGGCCTTTGTGGCTGGAGAGACTGCAGCTCCTCTGGAGGCTCTGGGTCAGTTTGCACTCCCCTGCGAGGAAACGAGGCGTGTGGGATGATTCCCTGCCCAAGAATGGCAAGCAGCCTGCTCCTTCCAGTGAGACGCACGTGCGGTGTGAGAGGCTTGGCAGCAGAGAAGAAGCAAGAGGGGCAGCCAGAGAGGGGATGTGCATGCAGCTTGAAGGCCCCAGATCTCCTCCATCCCCACCGGGGAATGCCGGCTCTGCCCGCCAGGCCCCATTCACAGGAGGGCAGCCAGCTTCAGGATCTGCCCTTTCCCAGCCATGAAACCACACACAGCCCACACGCTGAGCCCTGCCAAGGGGGAACGTTGCTCCCCGCATGGGCCGAATGGCACGACTGGGTTAGGGCAGAGAAGGCCCTAGGAGGCCTTCAGGGTGCTGCCCCAGCACAGCAGTGCTCAGGCAAAGGCACTCTGCTTTCTGGAGGCTGGACACACACTGGGGTTTCTGCTTGAGGCAGAGAGAGCTCGGCGGGGCGAGCCATGGCTGAAGGCAAAGCAGAGTGTTCTCTGGTGGAGCGATGGCACCATGTGCTGGCTGACAAGCATGGGAGAAGCCTCACTCCAAATGAGAGCCAGAGGCCACTTCCAAGCAGGAGGCACTCTGGCTGCACAAGCTAGAGAGTCCTGCTTAGGACTTCCCTCTGGCAACAGAGTGGGTGCCAAGGGCGTGTGGGTGGGAAGGGGCTCGGAAGCCACAGGGGAGGCTTTGGGCACCCAGTGCTCTCCGATGGAAAACGCTGCAGGCCCCAGCCTCCACGCACTCCTCCAAGGCTTGGCAGTGGGAAAGCTGTCCACAGCCGAAGGCCCGAGCTCCTCCCTCGGGCCGTTCTGCCTGCCAGACCCACACTCCCTAGAAGTGTGTTCCTGAGGCAGTTGGACAGTCGGGGCAGTGGCGGCTCTCCCAGCATGGGAGCTCTGCCTAGAACAGTGCTCTGTGTCCAAAGAGGATTCCCTGCACCTCAGGCACTGGGGAGAGATTTTGTGCACACAGGAGACCCCTGGCACACGCAGGGTTTCCCCACGGAAAGCAGTGTGAGAAGGAGCCCCTGCCAGGGAAGCATGGCCCTCTCCCATAGAAGCCCTCCATGCAACAGGCCGTCATGGACTCGGCTACAGGCCTTTGTGGCTGGAGAGACTGCAGCTCCTCTGGAGGCTCTGGGTCAGTTTGCACTCCCCTGCGAGGAAACGAGGCGTGTGGGATGATTCCCTGCCCAAGAATGGCAAGCAGCCTGCTCCTTCCAGTGAGACGCACGTGCGGTGTGAGAGGCTTGGCAGCAGAGAAGAAGCAAGAGGGGCAGCCAGAGAGGGGATGTGCATGCAGCTTGAAGGCCCCAGATCTCCTCCATCCCCACCGGGGAATGCCGGCTCTGCCCGCCAGGCCCCATTCACAGGAGGGCAGCCAGCTTCAGGATCTGCCCTTTCCCAGCCATGAAACCACACACAGCCCACATGCTGAGCCCTGCCAAGGGGGAACGTTGCTCCCCGCATGGGCCGAATGGCACGACTGGGTTAGGGCAGAGAAGGCCCTAGGAGGCCTTCAGGGTGCTGCCCCAGCACAGCAGTGCTCAGGCAAAGGCACTCTGCTTTCTGGAGGCTGGACACACACTGGGGTTTCTGCTTGAGGCAGAGAGAGCTCGGCGGGGCGAGCCATGGCTGAAGGCAAAGCAGAGTGTTCTCTGGTGGAGCGATGGCACCACGTGCTGGCTGACAAGCATGGGAGAAGCCTCACTCCAAATGAGAGCCAGAGGCCACTTCCAAGCAGGAGGCACTCTGGCTGCACAAGCTAGAGAGTCCTGCTTAGGACTTCCCTCTGGCAACAGAGTGGGTGCCAAGGGCGTGTGGGTGGGAAGGGGCTCGGAAGCCACAGGGGAGGCTTTGGGCACCCAGTGCTCTCTGATGGAAAACGCTGCAGGCCCCAGCCTCCACGCACTCCTCCAAGGCTTGGCAGTGGGAAAGCTGTCCACAGCCGAAGGCCCGAGCTCCTCCCTCGGGCCGTTCTGCCTGCCAGACCCACACTCCCTAGCAGTGTGTTCCTGAGGCAGTTGGACAGTCGGGGCAGTGGCGGCTCTCCCAGCATGGGAGCTCTGCCTAGAACAGTGCTCTGTGTCCAAAGAGGATTCCCTGCACCTCAGGCACTGGGGAGAGATTTTGTGCACACAGGAGACCCCTGGCACACGCAGGGTTTCCCCACGGAAAGCAGTGTGAGAAGGAGCCCCTGCCAGGGAAGCATGGCCCTCTCCCATAGAAGCCCTCCATGCAACAGGCCGTCATGGACTCGGCTACAGGCCTTTGTGGCTGGAGAGACTGCAGCTCCTCTGGAGGCTCTGGGTCAGTTTGCACTCCCCTGCAAGGAAACGAGGCGTGTGGGATGATTCCCTGCCCAAGAATGGCAAGCAGCCTGCTCCTTCCAGTGAGACGCACGTGCGGTGTGAGAGGCTTGGCAGCAGAGAAGAAGCAAGAGGGGCAGCCAGAGAGGGGATGTGCATGCAGCTTGAAGGCCCCAGATCTCCTCCATCCCCACCGGGGAATGCCGGCTCTGCCCGCCAGGCCCCATTCACAGGAGGGCAGCCAGCTTCAGGATCTGCCCTTTCCCAGCCATGAAACCACACACAGCCCACACGCTGAGCCCTGCCAAGGGGGAACGTTGCTCCCCGCATGGGCCGAATGGCACGACTGGGTTAGGGCAGAGAAGGCCCTAGGAGGCCTTCAGGGTGCTGCCCCAGCACAGCAGTGCTCAGGCAAAGGCACTCTGCTTTCTGGAGGCTGGACACACACTGGGGTTTCTGCTTGAGGCAGAGAGAGCTCGGCGGGGCGAGCCATGGCTGAAGGCAAAGCAGAGTGTTCTCTGGTGGAGCGATGGCACCATGTGCTGGCTGACAAGCATGGGAGAAGCCTCACTCCAAATGAGAGCCAGAGGCCACTTCCAAGCAGGAGGCACTCTGGCTGCACAAGCTAGAGAGTCCTGCTTAGGACTTCCCTCTGGCAACAGAGTGGGTGCCAAGGGCGTGTGGGTGGGAAGGGGCTCGGAAGCCACAGGGGAGGCTTTGGGCACCCAGTGCTCTCCGATGGAAAACGCTGCAGGCCCCAGCCTCCACGCACTCCTCCAAGGCTTGGCAGTGGGAAAGCTGTCCACAGCCGAAGGCCCGAGCTCCTCCCTCGGGCCGTTCTGCCTGCCAGACCCACACTCCCTAGCAGTGTGTTCCTGAGGCAGTTGGACAGTCGGGGCAGTGGCGGCTCTCCCAGCATGGGAGCTCTGCCTAGAACAGTGCTCTGTGTCCAAAGAGGATTCCCTGCACCTCAGGCACTGGGGAGAGATTTTGTGCACACAGGAGACCCCTGGCACACGCAGGGTTTCCCCACGGAAAGCAGTGTGAGAAGGAGCCCCTGCCAGGGAAGCATGGCCCTCTCCCATAGAAGCCCTCCATGCAACAGGCCGTCATGGACTCGGCTACAGGCCTTTGTGGCTGGAGAGACTGCAGCTCCTCTGGAGGCTCTGGGTCAGTTTGCACTCCCCTGCGAGGAAACGAGGCGTGTGGGATGATTCCCTGCCCAAGAATGGCAAGCAGCCTGCTCCTTCCAGTGAGACGCACGTGCGGTGTGAGAGGCTTGGCAGCAGAGAAGAAGCAAGAGGGGCAGCCAGAGAGGGGATGTGCATGCAGCTTGAAGGCCCCAGATCTCCTCCATCCCCACCGGGGAATGCCGGCTCTGCCCGCCAGGCCCCATTCACAGGAGGGCAGCCAGCTTCAGGATCTGCCCTTTCCCAGCCATGAAACCACACACAGCCCACACGCTGAGCCCTGCCAAGGGGGAACGTTGCTCCCCGCATGGGCCGAATGGCACGACTGGGTTAGGGCAGAGAAGGCCCTAGGAGGCCTTCAGGGTGCTGCCCCAGCACAGCAGTGCTCAGGCAAAGGCACTCTGCTTTCTGGAGGCTGGACACACACTGGGGTTTCTGCTTGAGGCAGAGAGAGCTCGGCGGGGCGAGCCATGGCTGAAGGCAAAGCAGAGTGTTCTCTGGTGGAGCGATGGCACCACGTGCTGGCTGACAAGCATGGGAGAAGCCTCACTCCAAATGAGAGCCAGAGGCCACTTCCAAGCAGGAGGCACTCTGGCTGCACAAGCTAGAGAGTCCTGCTTAGGACTTCCCTCTGGCAACAGAGTGGGTGCCAAGGGCGTGTGGGTGGGAAGGGGCTCGGAAGCCACAGGGGAGGCTTTGGGCACCCAGTGCTCTCCAATGGAAAACGCTGCAGGCCCCAACCTCCACGCACTCCTCCAAGGCTTGGCAGTGGGAAAGCTGTCCACAGCCGAAGGCCCGAGCTCCTCCCTCGGGCCGTTCTGCCTGCCAGACCCACACTCCCTAGCAGTGTGTTCCTGAGGCAGTTGGACAGTCGGGGCAGTGGCGGCTCTCCCAGCATGGGAGCTCTGCCTAGAACAGTGCTCTGTGTCCAAAGAGGATTCCCTGCACCTCAGGCACTGGGGAGAGATTTTGTGCACACAGGAGACCCCTGGCACACGCAGGGTTTCCCCACGGAAAGCAGTGTGAGAAGGAGCCCCTGCCAGGGAAGCATGGCCCTCTCCCATAGAAGCCCTCCATGCAACAGGCCGTCATGGACTCGGCTACAGGCCTTTGTGGCTGGAGAGACTGCAGCTCCTCTGGAGGCTCTGGGTCAGTTTGCACTCCCCTGCGAGGAAACGAGGCGTGTGGGATGATTCCCTGCCCAAGAATGGCAAGCAGCCTGCTCCTTCCAGTGAGACGCACGTGCGGTGTGAGAGGCTTGGCAGCAGAGAAGAAGCAAGAGGGGCAGCCAGAGAGGGGATGTGCATGCAGCTTGAAGGCCCCAGATCTCCTCCATCCCCACCGGGGAATGCCGGCTCTGCCCGCCAGGCCCCATTCACAGGAGGGCAGCCAGCTTCAGGATCTGCCCTTTCCCAGCCATGAAACCACACACAGCCCACACGCTGAGCCCTGCCAAGGGGGAACGTTGCTCCCCGCATGGGCCGAATGGCACGACTGGGTTAGGGCAGAGAAGGCCCTAGGAGGCCTTCAGGGTGCTGCCCCAGCACAGCAGTGCTCAGGCAAAGGCACTCTGCTTTCTGGAGGCTGGACACACACTGGGGTTTCTGCTTGAGGCAGAGAGAGCTCGGCGGGGCGAGCCATGGCTGAAGGCAAAGCAGAGTGTTCTCTGGTGGAGCGATGGCACCATGTGCTGGCTGACAAACATGGGAGAAGCCTCACTCCAAATGAGAGCCAGAGGCCACTTCCAAGCAGGAGGCACTCTGGCTGCACAAGCTAGAGAGTCCTGCTTAGGACTTCCCTCTGGCAACAGAGTGGGTGCCAAGGGCGTGTGGGTGGGAAGGGGCTCGGAAGCCACAGGGGAGGCTTTGGGCACCCAGTGCTCTCCGATGGAAAACGCTGCAGGCCCCAGCCTCCACGCACTCCTCCAAGGCTTGGCAGTGGGAAAGCTGTCCACAGCCGAAGGCCCGAGCTCCTCCCTCGGGCCGTTCTGCCTGCCAGACCCACACTCCCTAGCAGTGTGTTCCTGAGGCAGTTGGACAGTCGGGGCAGTGGCGGCTCTCCCAGCATGGGAGCTCTGCCTAGAACAGTGCTCTGTGTCCAAAGAGGATTCCCTGCACCTCAGGCACTGGGGAGAGATTTTGTGCACACAGGAGACCCCTGGCACACGCAGGGTTTCCCCACGGAAAGCAGTGTGAGAAGGAGCCCCTGCCAGGGAAGCATGGCCCTCTCCCATAGAAGCCCTCCATGCAACAGGCCGTCATGGACTCGGCTACAGGCCTTTGTGGCTGGAGAGACTGCAGCTCCTCTGGAGGCTCTGGGTCAGTTTGCACTCCCCTGCGAGGAAACGAGGCGTGTGGGATGATTCCCTGCCCAAGAATGGCAAGCAGCCTGCTCCTTCCAGTGAGACGCACGTGCGGTGTGAGAGGCTTGGCAGCAGAGAAGAAGCAAGAGGGGCAGCCAGAGAGGGGATGTGCATGCAGCTTGAAGGCCCCAGATCTCCTCCATCCCCACCGGGGAATGCCGGCTCTGCCCGCCAGGCCCCATTCACAGGAGGGCAGCCAGCTTCAGGATCTGCCCTTTCCCAGCCATGAAACCACACACAGCCCACACGCTGAGCCCTGCCAAGGGGGAACGTTGCTCCCCGCATGGGCCGAATGGCACGACTGGGTTAGGGCAGAGAAGGCCCTAGGAGGCCTTCAGGGTGCTGCCCCAGCACAGCAGTGCTCAGGCAAAGGCACTCTGCTTTCTGGAGGCTGGACACACACTGGGGTTTCTGCTTGAGGCAGAGAGAGCTCGGCGGGGCGAGCCATGGCTGAAGGCAAAGCAGAGTGTTCTCTGGTGGAGCGATGGCACCATGTGCTGGCTGACAAGCATGGGAGAAGCCTCACTCCAAATGAGAGCCAGAGGCCACTTCCAAGCAGGAGGCACTCTGGCTGCACAAGCTAGAGAGTCCTGCTTAGGACTTCCCTCTGGCAACAGAGTGGGTGCCAAGGGCGTGTGGGTGGGAAGGGGCTCGGAAGCCACAGGGGAGGCTTTGGGCACCCAGTGCTCTCCGATGGAAAACGCTGCAGGCCCCAGCCTCCACGCACTCCTCCAAGGCTTGGCAGTGGGAAAGCTGTCCACAGCCGAAGGCCCGAGCTCCTCCCTCGGGCCGTTCTGCCTGCCAGACCCACACTCCCTAGCAGTGTGTTCCTGAGGCAGTTGGACAGTCGGGGCAGTGGCGGCTCTCCCAGCATGGGAGCTCTGCCTAGAACAGTGCTCTGTGTCCAAAGAGGATTCCCTGCACCTCAGGCACTGGGGAGAGATTTTGTGCACACAGGAGACCCCTGGCACACGCAGGGTTTCCCCACGGAAAGCAGTGTGAGAAGGAGCCCCTGCCAGGGAAGCATGGCCCTCTCCCATAGAAGCCCTCCATGCAACAGGCCGTCATGGACTCGGCTACAGGCCTTTGTGGCTGGAGAGACTGCAGCTCCTCTGGAGGCTCTGGGTCAGTTTGCACTCCCCTGCGAGGAAACGAGGCGTGTGGGATGATTCCCTGCCCAAGAATGGCAAGCAGCCTGCTCCTTCCAGTGAGACGCACGTGCGGTGTGAGAGGCTTGGCAGCAGAGAAGAAGCAAGAGGGGCAGCCAGAGAGGGGATGTGCATGCAGCTTGAAGGCCCCAGATCTCCTCCATCCCCACCGGGGAATGCCGGCTCTGCCCGCCAGGCCCCATTCACAGGAGGGCAGCCAGCTTCAGGATCTGCCCTTTCCCAGCCATGAAACCACACACAGCCCACACGCTGAGCCCTGCCAAGGGGGAACGTTGCTCCCCGCATGGGCCGAATGGCACGACTGGGTTAGGGCAGAGAAGGCCCTAGGAGGCCTTCAGGGTGCTGCCCCAGCACAGCAGTGCTCAGGCAAAGGCACTCTGCTTTCTGGAGGCTGGACACACACTGGGGTTTCTGCTTGAGGCAGAGAGAGCTCGGCGGGGCGAGCCATGGCTGAAGGCAAAGCAGAGTGTTCTCTGGTGGAGCGATGGCACCATGTGCTGGCTGACAAGCATGGGAGAAGCCTCACTCCAAATGAGAGCCAGAGGCCACTTCCAAGCAGGAGGCACTCTGGCTGCACAAGCTAGAGAGTCCTGCTTAGGACTTCCCTCTGGCAACAGAGTGGGTGCCAAGGGCGTGTGGGTGGGAAGGGGCTCGGAAGCCACAGGGGAGGCTTTGGGCACCCAGTGCTCTCCGATGGAAAACGCTGCAGGCCCCAGCCTCCACGCACTCCTCCAAGGCTTGGCAGTGGGAAAGCTGTCCACAGCCGAAGGCCCGAGCTCCTCCCTCGGGCCGTTCTGCCTGCCAGACCCACACTCCCTAGCAGTGTGTTCCTGAGGCAGTTGGACAGTCGGGGCAGTGGCGGCTCTCCCAGCATGGGAGCTCTGCCTAGAACAGTGCTCTGTGTCCAAAGAGGATTCCCTGCACCTCAGGCACTGGGGAGAGATTTTGTGCACACAGGAGACCCCTGGCACACGCAGGGTTTCCCCACGGAAAGCAGTGTGAGAAGGAGCCCCTGCCAGGGAAGCATGGCCCTCTCCCATAGAAGCCCTCCATGCAACAGGCCGTCATGGACTCGGCTACAGGCCTTTGTGGCTGGAGAGACTGCAGCTCCTCTGGAGGCTCTGGGTCAGTTTGCACTCCCCTGCGAGGAAACGAGGCGTGTGGGATGATTCCCTGCCCAAGAATGGCAAGCAGCCTGCTCCTTCCAGTGAGACGCACGTGCGGTGTGAGAGGCTTGGCAGCAGAGAAGAAGCAAGAGGGGCAGCCAGAGAGGGGATGTGCATGCAGCTTGAAGGCCCCAGATCTCCTCCATCCCCACCGGGGAATGCCGGCTCTGCCCGCCAGGCCCCATTCACAGGAGGGCAGCCAGCTTCAGGATCTGCCCTTTCCCAGCCATGAAACCACACACAGCCCACACGCTGAGCCCTGCCAAGGGGGAACGTTGCTCCCCGCATGGGCCGAATGGCACGACTGGGTTAGGGCAGAGAAGGCCCTAGGAGGCCTTCAGGGTGCTGCCCCAGCACAGCAGTGCTCAGGCAAAGGCACTCTGCTTTCTGGAGGCTGGACACACACTGGGGTTTCTGCTTGAGGCAGAGAGAGCTCGGCGGGGCGAGCCATGGCTGAAGGCAAAGCAGAGTGTTCTCTGGTGGAGCGATGGCACCATGTGCTGGCTGACAAGCATGGGAGAAGCCTCACTCCAAATGAGAGCCAGAGGCCACTTCCAAGCAGGAGGCACTCTGGCTGCACAAGCTAGAGAGTCCTGCTTAGGACTTCCCTCTGGCAACAGAGTGGGTGCCAAGGGCGTGTGGGTGGGAAGGGGCTCGGAAGCCACAGGGGAGGCTTTGGGCACCCAGTGCTCTCCGATGGAAAACGCTGCAGGCCCCAGCCTCCACGCACTCCTCCAAGGCTTGGCAGTGGGAAAGCTGTCCACAGCCGAAGGCCCGAGCTCCTCCCTCGGGCCGTTCTGCCTGCCAGACCCACACTCCCTAGCAGTGTGTTCCTGAGGCAGTTGGACAGTCGGGGCAGTGGCGGCTCTCCCAGCATGGGAGCTCTGCCTAGAACAGTGCTCTGTGTCCAAAGAGGATTCCCTGCACCTCAGGCACTGGGGAGAGATTTTGTGCACACAGGAGACCCCTGGCACACGCAGGGTTTCCCCACGGAAAGCAGTGTGAGAAGGAGCCCCTGCCAGGGAAGCATGGCCCTCTCCCATAGAAGCCCTCCATGCAACAGGCCGTCATGGACTCGGCTACAGGCCTTTGTGGCTGGAGAGACTGCAGCTCCTCTGGAGGCTCTGGGTCAGTTTGCACTCCCCTGCGAGGAAACGAGGCGTGTGGGATGATTCCCTGCCCAAGAATGGCAAGCAGCCTGCTCCTTCCAGTGAGACGCACGTGCGGTGTGAGAGGCTTGGCAGCAGAGAAGAAGCAAGAGGGGCAGCCAGAGAGGGGATGTGCATGCAGCTTGAAGGCCCCAGATCTCCTCCATCCCCACCGGGGAATGCCGGCTCTGCCCGCCAGGCCCCATTCACAGGAGGGCAGCCAGCTTCAGGATCTGCCCTTTCCCAGCCATGAAACCACACACAGCCCACACGCTGAGCCCTGCCAAGGGGGAACGTTGCTCCCCGCATGGGCCGAATGGCACGACTGGGTTAGGGCAGAGAAGGCCCTAGGAGGCCTTCAGGGTGCTGCCCCAGCACAGCAGTGCTCAGGCAAAGGCACTCTGCTTTCTGGAGGCTGGACACACACTGGGGTTTCTGCTTGAGGCAGAGAGAGCTCGGCGGGGCGAGCCATGGCTGAAGGCAAAGCAGAGTGTTCTCTGGTGGAGCGATGGCACCATGTGCAGGCTGACAAACATGGGAGAAGCCTCACTCCAAATGAGAGCCAGAGGCCACTTCCAAGCAGGAGGCACTCTGGCTGCACAAGCTAGAGAGTCCTGCTTAGGACTTCCCTCTGGCAACAGAGTGGGTGCCAAGGGCGTGTGGGTGGGAAGGGGCTCGGAAGCCACAGGGGAGGCTTTGGGCACCCAGTGCTCTCCAATGGAAAACGCTGCAGGCCCCAGCCTCCACGCACTCCTCCAAGGCTTGGCAGTGGGAAAGCTGTCCACAGCCGAAGGCCCGAGCTCCTCCCTTGGGCCGTTCTGCCTGCCAGACCCACACTCCCTAGAAGTGTGTTCCTGAGGCAGTTGGACAGTCGGGGCAGTGGCGGCTCTCCCAGCATGGGAGCTCTGCCTAGAACAGTGCTCTGTGTCCAAAGAGGATTCCCTGCACCTCAGGCACTGGGGAGAGATTTTGTGCACACAGGAGACCCCTGGCACACGCAGGGTTTCCCCACGGAAAGCAGTGTGAGAAGGAGCCCCTGCCAGGGAAGCATGGCCCTCTCCCATAGAAGCCCTCCATGCAACAGGCCGTCATGGACTCGGCTACAGGCCTTTGTGGCTGGAGAGACTGCAGCTCCTCTGGAGGCTCTGGGTCAGTTTGCACTCCCCTGCGAGGAAACGAGGCGTGTGGGATGATTCCCTGCCCAAGAATGGCAAGCAGCCTGCTCCTTCCAGTGAGACGCACGTGCGGTGTGAGAGGCTTGGCAGCAGAGAAGAAGCAAGAGGGGCAGCCAGAGAGGGGATGTGCATGCAGCTTGAAGGCCCCAGATCTCCTCCATCCCCACCGGGGAATGCCGGCTCTGCCCGCCAGGCCCCATTCACAGGAGGGCAGCCAGCTTCAGGATCTGCCCTTTCCCAGCCATGAAACCACACACAGCCCACACGCTGAGCCCTGCCAAGGGGGAACGTTGCTCCCCGCATGGGCCGAATGGCACGACTGGGTTAGGGCAGAGAAGGCCCTAGGAGGCCTTCAGGGTGCTGCCCCAGCACAGCAGTGCTCAGGCAAAGGCACTCTGCTTTCTGGAGGCTGGACACACACTGGGGTTTCTGCTTGAGGCAGAGAGAGCTCGGCGGGGCGAGCCATGGCTGAAGGCAAAGCAGAGTGTTCTCTGGTGGAGCGATGGCACCATGTGCTGGCTGACAAGCATGGGAGAAGCCTCACTCCAAATGAGAGCCAGAGGCCACTTCCAAGCAGGAGGCACTCTGGCTGCACAAGCTAGAGAGTCCTGCTTAGGACTTCCCTCTGGCAACAGAGTGGGTGCCAAGGGCGTGTGGGTGGGAAGGGGCTCGGAAGCCACAGGGGAGGCTTTGGGCACCCAGTGCTCTCCGATGGAAAACGCTGCAGGCCCCAGCCTCCACGCACTCCTCCAAGGCTTGGCAGTGGGAAAGCTGTCCACAGCCGAAGGCCCGAGCTCCTCCCTCGGGCCGTTCTGCCTGCCAGACCCACACTCCCTAGCAGTGTGTTCCTGAGGCAGTTGGACAGTCGGGGCAGTGGCGGCTCTCCCAGCATGGGAGCTCTGCCTAGAACAGTGCTCTGTGTCCAAAGAGGATTCCCTGCACCTCAGGCACTGGGGAGAGATTTTGTGCACACAGGAGACCCCTGGCACACGCAGGGTTTCCCCACGGAAAGCAGTGTGAGAAGGAGCCCCTGCCAGGGAAGCATGGCCCTCTCCCATAGAAGCCCTCCATGCAACAGGCCGTCATGGACTCGGCTACAGGCCTTTGTGGCTGGAGAGACTGCAGCTCCTCTGGAGGCTCTGGGTCAGTTTGCACTCCCCTGCGAGGAAACGAGGCGTGTGGGATGATTCCCTGCCCAAGAATGGCAAGCAGCCTGCTCCTTCCAGTGAGACGCACGTGCGGTGTGAGAGGCTTGGCAGCAGAGAAGAAGCAAGAGGGGCAGCCAGAGAGGGGATGTGCATGCAGCTTGAAGGCCCCAGATCTCCTCCATCCCCACCGGGGAATGCCGGCTCTGCCCGCCAGGCCCCAGTCACAGGAGGGCACCCAGCTTCAGGATCTGCCCTTTCCCAGCCATGAAACCTCACACAGCCCACACGCTGAGCCCTGCCAAGGGGGAACGTTGCTCCCCGCATGGGCCGAATGGCACGACTGGGTTAGGGCAGAGAAGGCCCTAGGAGGCCTTCAGGGTGCTGCCCCAGCACAGCAGTGCTCAGGCAAAGGCACTCTGCTTTCTGGAGGCTGGACACACACTGGGGTTTCTGCTTGAGGCAGAGAGAGCTCGGCGGGGCGAGCCATGGCTGAAGGCAAAGCAGAGTGTTCTCTGGTGGAGCGATGGCACCATGTGCTGGCTGACAAGCATGGGAGAAGCCTCACTCCAAATGAGAGCCAGAGGCCACTTCCAAGCAGGAGGCACTCTGGCTGCACAAGCTAGAGAGTCCTGCTTAGGACTTCCCTCTGGCAACAGAGTGGGTGCCAAGGGCGTGTGGGTGGGAAGGGGCTCGGAAGCCACAGGGGAGGCTTTGGGCACCCAGTGCTCTCCGATGGAAAACGCTGCAGGCCCCAGCCTCCACGCACTCCTCCAAGGCTTGGCAGTGGGAAAGCTGTCCACAGCCGAAGGCCCGAGCTCCTCCCTCGGGCCGTTCTGCCTGCCAGACCCACACTCCCTAGAAGTGTGTTCCTGAGGCAGTTGGACAGTCGGGGCAGTGGCGGCTCTCCCAACATGGGAGCTCTGCCTAGAACAGTGCTCTGTGTCCAAAGAGGATTCCCTGCACCTCAGGCACTGGGGAGAGATTTTGTGCACACAGGAGACCCCTGGCACACGCAGGGTTTCCCCACGGAAAGCAGTGTGAGAAGGAGCCCCTGCCAGGGAAGCATGGCCCTCTCCCATAGAAGCCCTCCATGCAACAGGCCGTCATGGACTCGGCTACAGGCCTTTGTGGCTGGAGAGACTGCAGCTCCTCTGGAGGCTCTGGGTCAGTTTGCACTCCCCTGCGAGGAAACGAGGCGTGTGGGATGATTCCCTGCCCAAGAATGGCAAGCAGCCTGCTCCTTCCAGTGAGACGCACGTGCGGTGTGAGAGGCTTGGCAGCAGAGAAGAAGCAAGAGGGGCAGCCAGAGAGGGGATGTGCATGCAGCTTGAAGGCCCCAGATCTCCTCCATCCCCACCGGGGAATGCCGGCTCTGCCCGCCAGGCCCCATTCACAGGAGGGCAGCCAGCTTCAGGATCTGCCCTTTCCCAGCCATGAAACCACACACAGCCCACACGCTGAGCCCTGCCAAGGGGGAACGTTGCTCCCCGCATGGGCCGAATGGCACGACTGGGTTAGGGCAGAGAAGGCCCTAGGAGGCCTTCAGGGTGCTGCCCCAGCACAGCAGTGCTCAGGCAAAGGCACTCTGCTTTCTGGAGGCTGGACACACACTGGGGTTTCTGCTTGAGGCAGAGAGAGCTCGGCGGGGCGAGCCATGGCTGAAGGCAAAGCAGAGTGTTCTCTGGTGGAGCGATGGCACCATGTGCTGGCTGACAAGCATGGGAGAAGCCTCACTCCAAATGAGAGCCAGAGGCCACTTCCAAGCAGGAGGCACTCTGGCTGCACAAGCTAGAGAGTCCTGCTTAGGACTTCCCTCTGGCAACAGAGTGGGTGCCAAGGGCGTGTGGGTGGGAAGGGGCTCGGAAGCCACAGGGGAGGCTTTGGGCACCCAGTGCTCTCCGATGGAAAACGCTGCAGGCCCCAGCCTCCACGCACTCCTCCAAGGCTTGGCAGTGGGAAAGCTGTCCACAGCCGAAGGCCCGAGCTCCTCCCTCGGGCCGTTCTGCCTGCCAGACCCACACTCCCTAGCAGTGTGTTCCTGAGGCAGTTGGACAGTCGGGGCAGTGGCGGCTCTCCCAGCATGGGAGCTCTGCCTAGAACAGTGCTCTGTGTCCAAAGAGGATTCCCTGCACCTCAGGCACTGGGGAGAGATTTTGTGCACACAGGAGACCCCTGGCACACGCAGGGTTTCCCCACGGAAAGCAGTGTGAGAAGGAGCCCCTGCCAGGGAAGCATGGCCCTCTCCCATAGAAGCCCTCCATGCAACAGGCCGTCATGGACTCGGCTACAGGCCTTTGTGGCTGGAGAGACTGCAGCTCCTCTGGAGGCTCTGGGTCAGTTTGCACTCCCCTGCGAGGAAACGAGGCGTGTGGGATGATTCCCTGCCCAAGAATGGCAAGCAGCCTGCTCCTTCCAGTGAGACGCACGTGCGGTGTGAGAGGCTTGGCAGCAGAGAAGAAGCAAGAGGGGCAGCCAGAGAGGGGATGTGCATGCAGCTTGAAGGCCCCAGATCTCCTCCATCCCCACCGGGGAATGCCGGCTCTGCCCGCCAGGCCCCATTCACAGGAGGGCAGCCAGCTTCAGGATCTGCCCTTTCCCAGCCATGAAACCACACACAGCCCACACGCTGAGCCCTGCCAAGGGGGAACGTTGCTCCCCGCATGGGCCGAATGGCACGACTGGGTTAGGGCAGAGAAGGCCCTAGGAGGCCTTCAGGGTGCTGCCCCAGCACAGCAGTGCTCAGGCAAAGGCACTCTGCTTTCTGGAGGCTGGACACACACTGGGGTTTCTGCTTGAGGCAGAGAGAGCTCGGCGGGGCGAGCCATGGCTGAAGGCAAAGCAGAGTGTTCTCTGGTGGAGCGATGGCACCATGTGCTGGCTGACAAGCATGGGAGAAGCCTCACTCCAAATGAGAGCCAGAGGCCACTTCCAAGCAGGAGGCACTCTGGCTGCACAAGCTAGAGAGTCCTGCTTAGGACTTCCCTCTGGCAACAGAGTGGGTGCCAAGGGCGTGTGGGTGGGAAGGGGCTCGGAAGCCACAGGGGAGGCTTTGGGCACCCAGTGCTCTCCGATGGAAAACGCTGCAGGCCCCAGCCTCCACGCACTCCTCCAAGGCTTGGCAGTGGGAAAGCTGTCCACAGCCGAAGGCCCGAGCTCCTCCCTCGGGCCGTTCTGCCTGCCAGACCCACACTCCCTAGAAGTGTGTTCCTGAGGCAGTTGGACAGTCGGGGCAGTGGCGGCTCTCCCAGCATGGGAGCTCTGCCTAGAACAGTGCTCTGTGTCCAAAGAGGATTCCCTGCACCTCAGGCACTGGGGAGAGATTTTGTGCACACAGGAGACCCCTGGCACACGCAGGGTTTCCCCACGGAAAGCAGTGTGAGAAGGAGCCCCTGCCAGGGAAGCATGGCCCTCTCCCATAGAAGCCCTCCATGCAACAGGCCGTCATGGACTCGGCTACAGGCCTTTGTGGCTGGAGAGACTGCAGCTCCTCTGGAGGCTCTGGGTCAGTTTGCACTCCCCTGCGAGGAAACGAGGCGTGTGGGATGATTCCCTGCCCAAGAATGGCAAGCAGCCTGCTCCTTCCAGTGAGACGCACGTGCGGTGTGAGAGGCTTGGCAGCAGAGAAGAAGCAAGAGGGGCAGCCAGAGAGGGGATGTGCATGCAGCTTGAAGGCCCCAGATCTCCTCCATCCCCACCGGGGAATGCCGGCTCTGCCCGCCAGGCCCCATTCACAGGAGGGCAGCCAGCTTCAGGATCTGCCCTTTCCCAGCCATGAAACCACACACAGCCCACACGCTGAGCCCTGCCAAGGGGGAACGTTGCTCCCCGCATGGGCCGAATGGCACGACTGGGTTAGGGCAGAGAAGGCCCTAGGAGGCCTTCAGGGTGCTGCCCCAGCACAGCAGTGCTCAGGCAAAGGCACTCTGCTTTCTGGAGGCTGGACACACACTGGGGTTTCTGCTTGAGGCAGAGAGAGCTCGGCGGGGCGAGCCATGGCTGAAGGCAAAGCAGAGTGTTCTCTGGTGGAGCGATGGCACCATGTGCTGGCTGACAAGCATGGGAGAAGCCTCACTCCAAATGAGAGCCAGAGGCCACTTCCAAGCAGGAGGCACTCTGGCTGCACAAGCTAGAGAGTCCTGCTTAGGACTTCCCTCTGGCAACAGAGTGGGTGCCAAGGGCGTGTGGGTGGGAAGGGGCTCGGAAGCCACAGGGGAGGCTTTGGGCACCCAGTGCTCTCCGATGGAAAACGCTGCAGGCCCCAGCCTCCACGCACTCCTCCAAGGCTTGGCAGTGGGAAAGCTGTCCACAGCCGAAGGCCCGAGCTCCTCCCTCGGGCCGTTCTGCCTGCCAGACCCACACTCCCTAGCAGTGTGTTCCTGAGGCAGTTGGACAGTCGGGGCAGTGGCGGCTCTCCCAGCATGGGAGCTCTGCCTAGAACAGTGCTCTGTGTCCAAAGAGGATTCCCTGCACCTCAGGCACTGGGGAGAGATTTTGTGCACACAGGAGACCCCTGGCACACGCAGGGTTTCCCCACGGAAAGCAGTGTGAGAAGGAGCCCCTGCCAGGGAAGCATGGCCCTCTCCCATAGAAGCCCTCCATGCAACAGGCCGTCATGGACTCGGCTACAGGCCTTTGTGGCTGGAGAGACTGCAGCTCCTCTGGAGGCTCTGGGTCAGTTTGCACTCCCCTGCGAGGAAACGAGGCGTGTGGGATGATTCCCTGCCCAAGAATGGCAAGCAGCCTGCTCCTTCCAGTGAGACGCACGTGCGGTGTGAGAGGCTTGGCAGCAGAGAAGAAGCAAGAGGGGCAGCCAGAGAGGGGATGTGCATGCAGCTTGAAGGCCCCAGATCTCCTCCATCCCCACCGGGGAATGCCGGCTCTGCCCGCCAGGCCCCAGTCACAGGAGGGCAGCCAGCTTCAGGATCTGCCCTTTCCCAGCCATGAAACCACACACAGCCCACACGCTGAGCCCTGCCAAGGGGGAACGTTGCTCCCCGCATGGGCCGAATGGCACGACTGGGTTAGGGCAGAGAAGGCCCTAGGAGGCCTTCAGGGTGCTGCCCCAGCACAGCAGTGCTCAGGCAAAGGCACTCTGCTTTCTGGAGGCTGGACACACACTGGGGTTTCTGCTTGAGGCAGAGAGAGCTCGGCGGGGCGAGCCATGGCTGAAGGCAAAGCAGAGTGTTCTCTGGTGGAGCGATGGCACCATGTGCTGGCTGACAAGCATGGGAGAAGCCTCACTCCAAATGAGAGCCAGAGGCCACTTCCAAGCAGGAGGCACTCTGGCTGCACAAGCTAGAGAGTCCTGCTTAGGACTTCCCTCTGGCAACAGAGTGGGTGCCAAGGGCGTGTGGGTGGGAAGGGGCTCGGAAGCCACAGGGGAGGCTTTGGGCACCCAGTGCTCTCCGATGGAAAACGCTGCAGGCCCCAGCCTCCACGCACTCCTCCAAGGCTTGGCAGTGGGAAAGCTGTCCACAGCCGAAGGCCCGAGCTCCTCCCTCGGGCCGTTCTGCCTGCCAGACCCACACTCCCTAGAAGTGTGTTCCTGAGGCAGTTGGACAGTCGGGGCAGTGGCGGCTCTCCCAGCATGGGAGCTCTGCCTAGAACAGTGCTCTGTGTCCAAAGAGGATTCCCTGCACCTCAGGCACTGGGGAGAGATTTTGTGCACACAGGAGACCCCTGGCACACGCAGGGTTTCCCCACGGAAAGCAGTGTGAGAAGGAGCCCCTGCCAGGGAAGCATGGCCCTCTCCCATAGAAGCCCTCCATGCAACAGGCCGTCATGGACTCGGCTACAGGCCTTTGTGGCTGGAGAGACTGCAGCTCCTCTGGAGGCTCTGGGTCAGTTTGCACTCCCCTGCGAGGAAACGAGGCGTGTGGGATGATTCCCTGCCCAAGAATGGCAAGCAGCCTGCTCCTTCCAGTGAGACGCACGTGCGGTGTGAGAGGCTTGGCAGCAGAGAAGAAGCAAGAGGGGCAGCCAGAGAGGGGATGTGCATGCAGCTTGAAGGCCCCAGATCTCCTCCATCCCCACCGGGGAATGCCGGCTCTGCCCGCCAGGCCCCATTCACAGGAGGGCAGCCAGCTTCAGGATCTGCCCTTTCCCAGCCATGAAACCACACACAGCCCACACGCTGAGCCCTGCCAAGGGGGAACGTTGCTCCCCGCATGGGCCGAATGGCACGACTGGGTTAGGGCAGAGAAGGCCCTAGGAGGCCTTCAGGGTGCTGCCCCAGCACAGCAGTGCTCAGGCAAAGGCACTCTGCTTTCTGGAGGCTGGACACACACTGGGGTTTCTGCTTGAGGCAGAGAGAGCTCGGCGGGGCGAGCCATGGCTGAAGGCAAAGCAGAGTGTTCTCTGGTGGAGCGATGGCACCATGTGCTGGCTGACAAGCATGGGAGAAGCCTCACTCCAAATGAGAGCCAGAGGCCACTTCCAAGCAGGAGGCACTCTGGCTGCACAAGCTAGAGAGTCCTGCTTAGGACTTCCCTCTGGCAACAGAGTGGGTGCCAAGGGCGTGTGGGTGGGAAGGGGCTCGGAAGCCACAGGGGAGGCTTTGGGCACCCAGTGCTCTCCGATGGAAAACGCTGCAGGCCCCAGCCTCCACGCACTCCTCCAAGGCTTGGCAGTGGGAAAGCTGTCCACAGCCGAAGGCCCGAGCTCCTCCCTCGGGCCGTTCTGCCTGCCAGACCCACACTCCCTAGAAGTGTGTTCCTGAGGCAGTTGGACAGTCGGGGCAGTGGCGGCTCTCCCAGCATGGGAGCTCTGCCTAGAACAGTGCTCTGTGTCCAAAGAGGATTCCCTGCACCTCAGGCACTGGGGAGAGATTTTGTGCACACAGGAGACCCCTGGCACACGCAGGGTTTCCCCACGGAAAGCAGTGTGAGAAGGAGCCCCTGCCAGGGAAGCATGGCCCTCTCCCATAGAAGCCCTCCATGCAACAGGCCGTCATGGACTCGGCTACAGGCCTTTGTGGCTGGAGAGACTGCAGCTCCTCTGGAGGCTCTGGGTCAGTTTGCACTCCCCTGCGAGGAAACGAGGCGTGTGGGATGATTCCCTGCCCAAGAATGGCAAGCAGCCTGCTCCTTCCAGTGAGACGCACGTGCGGTGTGAGAGGCTTGGCAGCAGAGAAGAAGCAAGAGGGGCAGCCAGAGAGGGGATGTGCATGCAGCTTGAAGGCCCCAGATCTCCTCCATCCCCACCGGGGAATGCCGGCTCTGCCCGCCAGGCCCCAGTCACAGGAGGGCACCCAGCTTCAGGATCTGCCCTTTCCCAGCCATGAAACCACACACAGCCCACACGCTGAGCCCTGCCAAGGGGGAACGTTGCTCCCCGCATGGGCCGAATGGCACGACTGGGTTAGGGCAGAGAAGGCCCTAGGAGGCCTTCAGGGTGCTGCCCCAGCACAGCAGTGCTCAGGCAAAGGCACTCTGCTTTCTGGAGGCTGGACACACACTGGGGTTTCTGCTTGAGGCAGAGAGAGCTCGGCGGGGCGAGCCATGGCTGAAGGCAAAGCAGAGTGTTCTCTGGTGGAGCGATGGCACCATGTGCTGGCTGACAAGCATGGGAGAAGCCTCACTCCAAATGAGAGCCAGAGGCCACTTCCAAGCAGGAGGCACTCTGGCTGCACAAGCTAGAGAGTCCTGCTTAGGACTTCCCTCTGGCAACAGAGTGGGTGCCAAGGGCGTGTGGGTGGGAAGGGGCTCGGAAGCCACAGGGGAGGCTTTGGGCACCCAGTGCTCTCCGATGGAAAACGCTGCAGGCCCCAGCCTCCACGCACTCCTCCAAGGCTTGGCAGTGGGAAAGCTGTCCACAGCCGAAGGCCCGAGCTCCTCCCTCGGGCCGTTCTGCCTGCCAGACCCACACTCCCTAGAAGTGTGTTCCTGAGGCAGTTGGACAGTCGGGGCAGTGGCGGCTCTCCCAACATGGGAGCTCTGCCTAGAACAGTGCTCTGTGTCCAAAGAGGATTCCCTGCACCTCAGGCACTGGGGAGAGATTTTGTGCACACAGGAGACCCCTGGCACACGCAGGGTTTCCCCACGGAAAGCAGTGTGAGAAGGAGCCCCTGCCAGGGAAGCATGGCCCTCTCCCATAGAAGCCCTCCATGCAACAGGCCGTCATGGACTCGGCTACAGGCCTTTGTGGCTGGAGAGACTGCAGCTCCTCTGGAGGCTCTGGGTCAGTTTGCACTCCCCTGCGAGGAAACGAGGCGTGTGGGATGATTCCCTGCCCAAGAATGGCAAGCAGCCTGCTCCTTCCAGTGAGACGCACGTGCGGTGTGAGAGGCTTGGCAGCAGAGAAGAAGCAAGAGGGGCAGCCAGAGAGGGGATGTGCATGCAGCTTGAAGGCCCCAGATCTCCTCCATCCCCACCGGGGAATGCCGGCTCTGCCCGCCAGGCCCCATTCACAGGAGGGCAGCCAGCTTCAGGATCTGCCCTTTCCCAGCCATGAAACCACACACAGCCCACACGCTGAGCCCTGCCAAGGGGGAACGTTGCTCCCCGCATGGGCCGAATGGCACGACTGGGTTAGGGCAGAGAAGGCCCTAGGAGGCCTTCAGGGTGCTGCCCCAGCACAGCAGTGCTCAGGCAAAGGCACTCTGCTTTCTGGAGGCTGGACACACACTGGGGTTTCTGCTTGAGGCAGAGAGAGCTCGGCGGGGCGAGCCATGGCTGAAGGCAAAGCAGAGTGTTCTCTGGTGGAGCGATGGCACCATGTGCTGGCTGACAAGCATGGGAGAAGCCTCACTCCAAATGAGAGCCAGAGGCCACTTCCAAGCAGGAGGCACTCTGGCTGCACAAGCTAGAGAGTCCTGCTTAGGACTTCCCTCTGGCAACAGAGTGGGTGCCAAGGGCGTGTGGGTGGGAAGGGGCTCGGAAGCCACAGGGGAGGCTTTGGGCACCCAGTGCTCTCCAATGGAAAACGCTGCAGGCCCCAGCCTCCACGCACTCCTCCAAGGCTTGGCAGTGGGAAAGCTGTCCACAGCCGAAGGCCCGAGCTCCTCCCTTGGGCCGTTCTGCCTGCCAGACCCACACTCCCTAGAAGTGTGTTCCTGAGGCAGTTGGACAGTCGGGGCAGTGGCGGCTCTCCCAGCATGGGAGCTCTGCCTAGAACAGTGCTCTGTGTCCAAAGAGGATTCCCTGCACCTCAGGCACTGGGGAGAGATTTTGTGCACACAGGAGACCCCTGGCACACGCAGGGTTTCCCCACGGAAAGCAGTGTGAGAAGGAGCCCCTGCCAGGGAAGCATGGCCCTCTCCCATAGAAGCCCTCCATGCAACAGGCCGTCATGGACTCGGCTACAGGCCTTTGTGGCTGGAGAGACTGCAGCTCCTCTGGAGGCTCTGGGTCAGTTTGCACTCCCCTGCGAGGAAACGAGGCGTGTGGGATGATTCCCTGCCCAAGAATGGCAAGCAGCCTGCTCCTTCCAGTGAGACGCACGTGCGGTGTGAGAGGCTTGGCAGCAGAGAAGAAGCAAGAGGGGCAGCCAGAGAGGGGATGTGCATGCAGCTTGAAGGCCCCAGATCTCCTCCATCCCCACCGGGGAATGCCGGCTCTGCCCGCCAGGCCCCATTCACAGGAGGGCAGCCAGCTTCAGGATCTGCCCTTTCCCAGCCATGAAACCACACACAGCCCACACGCTGAGCCCTGCCAAGGGGGAACGTTGCTCCCCGCATGGGCCGAATGGCACGACTGGGTTAGGGCAGAGAAGGCCCTAGGAGGCCTTCAGGGTGCTGCCCCAGCACAGCAGTGCTCAGGCAAAGGCACTCTGCTTTCTGGAGGCTGGACACACACTGGGGTTTCTGCTTGAGGCAGAGAGAGCTCGGCGGGGCGAGCCATGGCTGAAGGCAAAGCAGAGTGTTCTCTGGTGGAGCGATGGCACCATGTGCAGGCTGACAAACATGGGAGAAGCCTCACTCCAAATGAGAGCCAGAGGCCACTTCCAAGCAGGAGGCACTCTGGCTGCACAAGCTAGAGAGTCCTGCTTAGGACTTCCCTCTGGCAACAGAGTGGGTGCCAAGGGCGTGTGGGTGGGAAGGGGCTCGGAAGCCACAGGGGAGGCTTTGGGCACCCAGTGCTCTCCGATGGAAAACGCTGCAGGCCCCAGCCTCCACGCACTCCTCCAAGGCTTGGCAGTGGGAAAGCTGTCCACAGCCGAAGGCCCGAGCTCCTCCCTCGGGCCGTTCTGCCTGCCAGACCCACACTCCCTAGCAGTGTGTTCCTGAGGCAGTTGGACAGTCGGGGCAGTGGCGGCTCTCCCAGCATGGGAGCTCTGCCTAGAACAGTGCTCTGTGTCCAAAGAGGATTCCCTGCACCTCAGGCACTGGGGAGAGATTTTGTGCACACAGGAGACCCCTGGCACACGCAGGGTTTCCCCACGGAAAGCAGTGTGAGAAGGAGCCCCTGCCAGGGAAGCATGGCCCTCTCCCATAGAAGCCCTCCATGCAACAGGCCGTCATGGACTCGGCTACAGGCCTTTGTGGCTGGAGAGACTGCAGCTCCTCTGGAGGCTCTGGGTCAGTTTGCACTCCCCTGCGAGGAAACGAGGCGTGTGGGATGATTCCCTGCCCAAGAATGGCAAGCAGCCTGCTCCTTCCAGTGAGACGCACGTGCGGTGTGAGAGGCTTGGCAGCAGAGAAGAAGCAAGAGGGGCAGCCAGAGAGGGGATGTGCATGCAGCTTGAAGGCCCCAGATCTCCTCCATCCCCACCGGGGAATGCCGGCTCTGCCCGCCAGGCCCCATTCACAGGAGGGCAGCCAGCTTCAGGATCTGCCCTTTCCCAGCCATGAAACCACACACAGCCCACACGCTGAGCCCTGCCAAGGGGGAACGTTGCTCCCCGCATGGGCCGAATGGCACGACTGGGTTAGGGCAGAGAAGGCCCTAGGAGGCCTTCAGGGTGCTGCCCCAGCACAGCAGTGCTCAGGCAAAGGCACTCTGCTTTCTGGAGGCTGGACACACACTGGGGTTTCTGCTTGAGGCAGAGAGAGCTCGGCGGGGCGAGCCATGGCTGAAGGCAAAGCAGAGTGTTCTCTGGTGGAGCGATGGCACCATGTGCTGGCTGACAAGCATGGGAGAAGCCTCACTCCAAATGAGAGCCAGAGGCCACTTCCAAGCAGGAGGCACTCTGGCTGCACAAGCTAGAGAGTCCTGCTTAGGACTTCCCTCTGGCAACAGAGTGGGTGCCAAGGGCGTGTGGGTGGGAAGGGGCTCGGAAGCCACAGGGGAGGCTTTGGGCACCCAGTGCTCTCCGATGGAAAACGCTGCAGGCCCCAGCCTCCACGCACTCCTCCAAGGCTTGGCAGTGGGAAAGCTGTCCACAGCCGAAGGCCCGAGCTCCTCCCTCGGGCCGTTCTGCCTGCCAGACCCACACTCCCTAGAAGTGTGTTCCTGAGGCAGTTGGACAGTCGGGGCAGTGGCGGCTCTCCCAGCATGGGAGCTCTGCCTAGAACAGTGCTCTGTGTCCAAAGAGGATTCCCTGCACCTCAGGCACTGGGGAGAGATTTTGTGCACACAGGAGACCCCTGGCACACGCAGGGTTTCCCCACGGAAAGCAGTGTGAGAAGGAGCCCCTGCCAGGGAAGCATGGCCCTCTCCCATAGAAGCCCTCCATGCAACAGGCCGTCATGGACTCGGCTACAGGCCTTTGTGGCTGGAGAGACTGCAGCTCCTCTGGAGGCTCTGGGTCAGTTTGCACTCCCCTGCGAGGAAACGAGGCGTGTGGGATGATTCCCTGCCCAAGAATGGCAAGCAGCCTGCTCCTTCCAGTGAGACGCACGTGCGGTGTGAGAGGCTTGGCAGCAGAGAAGAAGCAAGAGGGGCAGCCAGAGAGGGGATGTGCATGCAGCTTGAAGGCCCCAGATCTCCTCCATCCCCACCGGGGAATGCCGGCTCTGCCCGCCAGGCCCCATTCACAGGAGGGCAGCCAGCTTCAGGATCTGCCCTTTCCCAGCCATGAAACCACACACAGCCCACACGCTGAGCCCTGCCAAGGGGGAACGTTGCTCCCCGCATGGGCCGAATGGCACGACTGGGTTAGGGCAGAGAAGGCCCTAGGAGGCCTTCAGGGTGCTGCCCCAGCACAGCAGTGCTCAGGCAAAGGCACTCTGCTTTCTGGAGGCTGGACACACACTGGGGTTTCTGCTTGAGGCAGAGAGAGCTCGGCGGGGCGAGCCATGGCTGAAGGCAAAGCAGAGTGTTCTCTGGTGGAGCGATGGCACCATGTGCTGGCTGACAAGCATGGGAGAAGCCTCACTCCAAATGAGAGCCAGAGGCCACTTCCAAGCAGGAGGCACTCTGGCTGCACAAGCTAGAGAGTCCTGCTTAGGACTTCCCTCTGGCAACAGAGTGGGTGCCAAGGGCGTGTGGGTGGGAAGGGGCTCGGAAGCCACAGGGGAGGCTTTGGGCACCCAGTGCTCTCCGATGGAAAACGCTGCAGGCCCCAGCCTCCACGCACTCCTCCAAGGCTTGGCAGTGGGAAAGCTGTCCACAGCCGAAGGCCCGAGCTCCTCCCTCGGGCCGTTCTGCCTGCCAGACCCACACTCCCTAGAAGTGTGTTCCTGAGGCAGTTGGACAGTCGGGGCAGTGGCGGCTCTCCCAGCATGGGAGCTCTGCCTAGAACAGTGCTCTGTGTCCAAAGAGGATTCCCTGCACCTCAGGCACTGGGGAGAGATTTTGTGCACACAGGAGACCCCTGGCACACGCAGGGTTTCCCCACGGAAAGCAGTGTGAGAAGGAGCCCCTGCCAGGGAAGCATGGCCCTCTCCCATAGAAGCCCTCCATGCAACAGGCCGTCATGGACTCGGCTACAGGCCTTTGTGGCTGGAGAGACTGCAGCTCCTCTGGAGGCTCTGGGTCAGTTTGCACTCCCCTGCGAGGAAACGAGGCGTGTGGGATGATTCCCTGCCCAAGAATGGCAAGCAGCCTGCTCCTTCCAGTGAGACGCACGTGCGGTGTGAGAGGCTTGGCAGCAGAGAAGAAGCAAGAGGGGCAGCCAGAGAGGGGATGTGCATGCAGCTTGAAGGCCCCAGATCTCCTCCATCCCCACCGGGGAATGCCGGCTCTGCCCGCCAGGCCCCAGTCACAGGAGGGCAGCCAGCTTCAGGATCTGCCCTTTCCCAGCCATGAAACCACACACAGCCCACACGCTGAGCCCTGCCAAGGGGGAACGTTGCTCCCCGCATGGGCCGAATGGCACGACTGGGTTAGGGCAGAGAAGGCCCTAGGAGGCCTTCAGGGTGCTGCCCCAGCACAGCAGTGCTCAGGCAAAGGCACTCTGCTTTCTGGAGGCTGGACACACACTGGGGTTTCTGCTTGAGGCAGAGAGAGCTCGGCGGGGCGAGCCATGGCTGAAGGCAAAGCAGAGTGTTCTCTGGTGGAGCGATGGCACCATGTGCTGGCTGACAAGCATGGGAGAAGCCTCACTCCAAATGAGAGCCAGAGGCCACTTCCAAGCAGGAGGCACTCTGGCTGCACAAGCTAGAGAGTCCTGCTTAGGACTTCCCTCTGGCAACAGAGTGGGTGCCAAGGGCGTGTGGGTGGGAAGGGGCTCGGAAGCCACAGGGGAGGCTTTGGGCACCCAGTGCTCTCCGATGGAAAACGCTGCAGGCCCCAGCCTCCACGCACTCCTCCAAGGCTTGGCAGTGGGAAAGCTGTCCACAGCCGAAGGCCCGAGCTCCTCCCTCGGGCCGTTCTGCCTGCCAGACCCACACTCCCTAGAAGTGTGTTCCTGAGGCAGTTGGACAGTCGGGGCAGTGGCGGCTCTCCCAACATGGGAGCTCTGCCTAGAACAGTGCTCTGTGTCCAAAGAGGATTCCCTGCACCTCAGGCACTGGGGAGAGATTTTGTGCACACAGGAGACCCCTGGCACACGCAGGGTTTCCCCACGGAAAGCAGTGTGAGAAGGAGCCCCTGCCAGGGAAGCATGGCCCTCTCCCATAGAAGCCCTCCATGCAACAGGCCGTCATGGACTCGGCTACAGGCCTTTGTGGCTGGAGAGACTGCAGCTCCTCTGGAGGCTCTGGGTCAGTTTGCACTCCCCTGCGAGGAAACGAGGCGTGTGGGATGATTCCCTGCCCAAGAATGGCAAGCAGCCTGCTCCTTCCAGTGAGACGCACGTGCGGTGTGAGAGGCTTGGCAGCAGAGAAGAAGCAAGAGGGGCAGCCAGAGAGGGGATGTGCATGCAGCTTGAAGGCCCCAGATCTCCTCCATCCCCACCGGGGAATGCCGGCTCTGCCCGCCAGGCCCCATTCACAGGAGGGCAGCCAGCTTCAGGATCTGCCCTTTCCCAGCCATGAAACCACACACAGCCCACACGCTGAGCCCTGCCAAGGGGGAACGTTGCTCCCCGCATGGGCCGAATGGCACGACTGGGTTAGGGCAGAGAAGGCCCTAGGAGGCCTTCAGGGTGCTGCCCCAGCACAGCAGTGCTCAGGCAAAGGCACTCTGCTTTCTGGAGGCTGGACACACACTGGGGTTTCTGCTTGAGGCAGAGAGAGCTCGGCGGGGCGAGCCATGGCTGAAGGCAAAGCAGAGTGTTCTCTGGTGGAGCGATGGCACCATGTGCTGGCTGACAAGCATGGGAGAAGCCTCACTCCAAATGAGAGCCAGAGGCCACTTCCAAGCAGGAGGCACTCTGGCTGCACAAGCTAGAGAGTCCTGCTTAGGACTTCCCTCTGGCAACAGAGTGGGTGCCAAGGGCGTGTGGGTGGGAAGGGGCTCGGAAGCCACAGGGGAGGCTTTGGGCACCCAGTGCTCTCCGATGGAAAACGCTGCAGGCCCCAGCCTCCACGCACTCCTCCAAGGCTTGGCAGTGGGAAAGCTGTCCACAGCCGAAGGCCCGAGCTCCTCCCTCGGGCCGTTCTGCCTGCCAGACCCACACTCCCTAGAAGTGTGTTCCTGAGGCAGTTGGACAGTCGGGGCAGTGGCGGCTCTCCCAGCATGGGAGCTCTGCCTAGAACAGTGCTCTGTGTCCAAAGAGGATTCCCTGCACCTCAGGCACTGGGGAGAGATTTTGTGCACACAGGAGACCCCTGGCACACGCAGGGTTTCCCCACGGAAAGCAGTGTGAGAAGGAGCCCCTGCCAGGGAAGCATGGCCCTCTCCCATAGAAGCCCTCCATGCAACAGGCCGTCATGGACTCGGCTACAGGCCTTTGTGGCTGGAGAGACTGCAGCTCCTCTGGAGGCTCTGGGTCAGTTTGCACTCCCCTGCAAGGAAACGAGGCGTGTGGGATGATTCCCTGCCCAAGAATGGCAAGCAGCCTGCTCCTTCCAGTGAGACGCACGTGCGGTGTGAGAGGCTTGGCAGCAGAGAAGAAGCAAGAGGGGCAGCCAGAGAGGGGATGTGCATGCAGCTTGAAGGCCCCAGATCTCCTCCATCCCCACCGGGGAATGCCGGCTCTGCCCGCCAGGCCCCATTCACAGGAGGGCAGCCAGCTTCAGGATCTGCCCTTTCCCAGCCATGAAACCACACACAGCCCACACGCTGAGCCCTGCCAAGGGGGAACGTTGCTCCCCGCATGGGCCGAATGGCACGACTGGGTTAGGGCAGAGAAGGCCCTAGGAGGCCTTCAGGGTGCTGCCCCAGCACAGCAGTGCTCAGGCAAAGGCACTCTGCTTTCTGGAGGCTGGACACACACTGGGGTTTCTGCTTGAGGCAGAGAGAGCTCGGCGGGGCGAGCCATGGCTGAAGGCAAAGCAGAGTGTTCTCTGGTGGAGCGATGGCACCATGTGCAGGCTGACAAACATGGGAGAAGCCTCACTCCAAATGAGAGCCAGAGGCCACTTCCAAGCAGGAGGCACTCTGGCTGCACAAGCTAGAGAGTCCTGCTTAGGACTTCCCTCTGGCAACAGAGTGGGTGCCAAGGGCGTGTGGGTGGGAAGGGGCTCGGAAGCCACAGGGGAGGCTTTGGGCACCCAGTGCTCTCCGATGGAAAACGCTGCAGGCCCCAGCCTCCACGCACTCCTCCAAGGCTTGGCAGTGGGAAAGCTGTCCACAGCCGAAGGCCCGAGCTCCTCCCTCGGGCCGTTCTGCCTGCCAGACCCACACTCCCTAGAAGTGTGTTCCTGAGGCAGTTGGACAGTCGGGGCAGTGGCGGCTCTCCCAGCATGGGAGCTCTGCCTAGAACAGTGCTCTGTGTCCAAAGAGGATTCCCTGCACCTCAGGCACTGGGGAGAGATTTTGTGCCCACAGGAGACCCCTGGCACACGCAGGGTTTCCCCACGGAAAGCAGTGTGAGAAGGAGCCCCTGCCAGGGAAGCATGGCCCTCTCCCATAGAAGCCCTCCATGCAACAGGCCGTCATGGACTCGGCTACAGGCCTTTGTGGCTGGAGAGACTGCAGCTCCTCTGGAGGCTCTGGGTCAGTTTGCACTCCCCTGCGAGGAAACGAGGCGTGTGGGATGATTCCCTGCCCAAGAATGGCAAGCAGCCTGCTCCTTCCAGTGAGACGCACGTGCGGTGTGAGAGGCTTGGCAGCAGAGAAGAAGCAAGAGGGGCAGCCAGAGAGGGGATGTGCATGCAGCTTGAAGGCCCCAGATCTCCTCCATCCCCACCGGGGAATGCCGGCTCTGCCCGCCAGGCCCCATTCACAGGAGGGCAGCCAGCTTCAGGATCTGCCCTTTCCCAGCCATGAAACCACACACAGCCCACACGCTGAGCCCTGCCAAGGGGGAACGTTGCTCCCCGCATGGGCCGAATGGCACGACTGGGTTAGGGCAGAGAAGGCCCTAGGAGGCCTTCAGGGTGCTGCCCCAGCACAGCAGTGCTCAGGCAAAGGCACTCTGCTTTCTGGAGGCTGGACACACACTGGGGTTTCTGCTTGAGGCAGAGAGAGCTCGGCGGGGCGAGCCATGGCTGAAGGCAAAGCAGAGTGTTCTCTGGTGGAGCGATGGCACCATGTGCAGGCTGACAAACATGGGAGAAGCCTCACTCCAAATGAGAGCCAGAGGCCACTTCCAAGCAGGAGGCACTCTGGCTGCACAAGCTAGAGAGTCCTGCTTAGGACTTCCCTCTGGCAACAGAGTGGGTGCCAAGGGCGTGTGGGTGGGAAGGGGCTCGGAAGCCACAGGGGAGGCTTTGGGCACCCAGTGCTCTCCAATGGAAAACGCTGCAGGCCCCAGCCTCCACGCACTCCTCCAAGGCTTGGCAGTGGGAAAGCTGTCCACAGCCGAAGGCCCGAGCTCCTCCCTTGGGCCGTTCTGCCTGCCAGACCCACACTCCCTAGAAGTGTGTTCCTGAGGCAGTTGGACAGTCGGGGCAGTGGCGGCTCTCCCAGCATGGGAGCTCTGCCTAGAACAGTGCTCTGTGTCCAAAGAGGATTCCCTGCACCTCAGGCACTGGGGAGAGATTTTGTGCACACAGGAGACCCCTGGCACACGCAGGGTTTCCCCACGGAAAGCAGTGTGAGAAGGAGCCCCTGCCAGGGAAGCATGGCCCTCTCCCATAGAAGCCCTCCATGCAACAGGCCGTCATGGACTCGGCTACAGGCCTTTGTGGCTGGAGAGACTGCAGCTCCTCTGGAGGCTCTGGGTCAGTTTGCACTCCCCTGCGAGGAAACGAGGCGTGTGGGATGATTCCCTGCCCAAGAATGGCAAGCAGCCTGCTCCTTCCAGTGAGACGCACGTGCGGTGTGAGAGGCTTGGCAGCAGAGAAGAAGCAAGAGGGGCAGCCAGAGAGGGGATGTGCATGCAGCTTGAAGGCCCCAGATCTCCTCCATCCCCACCGGGGAATGCCGGCTCTGCCCGCCAGGCCCCATTCACAGGAGGGCAGCCAGCTTCAGGATCTGCCCTTTCCCAGCCATGAAACCACACACAGCCCACACGCTGAGCCCTGCCAAGGGGGAACGTTGCTCCCCGCATGGGCCGAATGGCACGACTGGGTTAGGGCAGAGAAGGCCCTAGGAGGCCTTCAGGGTGCTGCCCCAGCACAGCAGTGCTCAGGCAAAGGCACTCTGCTTTCTGGAGGCTGGACACACACTGGGGTTTCTGCTTGAGGCAGAGAGAGCTCGGCGGGGCGAGCCATGGCTGAAGGCAAAGCAGAGTGTTCTCTGGTGGAGCGATGGCACCATGTGCTGGCTGACAAGCATGGGAGAAGCCTCACTCCAAATGAGAGCCAGAGGCCACTTCCAAGCAGGAGGCACTCTGGCTGCACAAGCTAGAGAGTCCTGCTTAGGACTTCCCTCTGGCAACAGAGTGGGTGCCAAGGGCGTGTGGGTGGGAAGGGGCTCGGAAGCCACAGGGGAGGCTTTGGGCACCCAGTGCTCTCCGATGGAAAACGCTGCAGGCCCCAGCCTCCACGCACTCCTCCAAGGCTTGGCAGTGGGAAAGCTGTCCACAGCCGAAGGCCCGAGCTCCTCCCTCGGGCCGTTCTGCCTGCCAGACCCACACTCCCTAGAAGTGTGTTCCTGAGGCAGTTGGACAGTCGGGGCAGTGGCGGCTCTCCCAGCATGGGAGCTCTGCCTAGAACAGTGCTCTGTGTCCAAAGAGGATTCCCTGCACCTCAGGCACTGGGGAGAGATTTTGTGCACACAGGAGACCCCTGGCACACGCAGGGTTTCCCCACGGAAAGCAGTGTGAGAAGGAGCCCCTGCCAGGGAAGCATGGCCCTCTCCCATAGAAGCCCTCCATGCAACAGGCCGTCATGGACTCGGCTACAGGCCTTTGTGGCTGGAGAGACTGCAGCTCCTCTGGAGGCTCTGGGTCAGTTTGCACTCCCCTGCGAGGAAACGAGGCGTGTGGGATGATTCCCTGCCCAAGAATGGCAAGCAGCCTGCTCCTTCCAGTGAGACGCACGTGCGGTGTGAGAGGCTTGGCAGCAGAGAAGAAGCAAGAGGGGCAGCCAGAGAGGGGATGTGCATGCAGCTTGAAGGCCCCAGATCTCCTCCATCCCCACCGGGGAATGCCGGCTCTGCCCGCCAGGCCCCAGTCACAGGAGGGCAGCCAGCTTCAGGATCTGCCCTTTCCCAGCCATGAAACCACACACAGCCCACACGCTGAGCCCTGCCAAGGGGGAACGTTGCTCCCCGCATGGGCCGAATGGCACGACTGGGTTAGGGCAGAGAAGGCCCTAGGAGGCCTTCAGGGTGCTGCCCCAGCACAGCAGTGCTCAGGCAAAGGCACTCTGCTTTCTGGAGGCTGGACACACACTGGGGTTTCTGCTTGAGGCAGAGAGAGCTCGGCGGGGCGAGCCATGGCTGAAGGCAAAGCAGAGTGTTCTCTGGTGGAGCGATGGCACCATGTGCTGGCTGACAAGCATGGGAGAAGCCTCACTCCAAATGAGAGCCAGAGGCCACTTCCAAGCAGGAGGCACTCTGGCTGCACAAGCTAGAGAGTCCTGCTTAGGACTTCCCTCTGGCAACAGAGTGGGTGCCAAGGGCGTGTGGGTGGGAAGGGGCTCGGAAGCCACAGGGGAGGCTTTGGGCACCCAGTGCTCTCCGATGGAAAACGCTGCAGGCCCCAGCCTCCACGCACTCCTCCAAGGCTTGGCAGTGGGAAAGCTGTCCACAGCCGAAGGCCCGAGCTCCTCCCTCGGGCCGTTCTGCCTGCCAGACCCACACTCCCTAGAAGTGTGTTCCTGAGGCAGTTGGACAGTCGGGGCAGTGGCGGCTCTCCCAGCATGGGAGCTCTGCCTAGAACAGTGCTCTGTGTCCAAAGAGGATTCCCTGCACCTCAGGCACTGGGGAGAGATTTTGTGCACACAGGAGACCCCTGGCACACGCAGGGTTTCCCCACGGAAAGCAGTGTGAGAAGGAGCCCCTGCCAGGGAAGCATGGCCCTCTCCCATAGAAGCCCTCCATGCAACAGGCCGTCATGGACTCGGCTACAGGCCTTTGTGGCTGGAGAGACTGCAGCTCCTCTGGAGGCTCTGGGTCAGTTTGCACTCCCCTGCGAGGAAACGAGGCGTGTGGGATGATTCCCTGCCCAAGAATGGCAAGCAGCCTGCTCCTTCCAGTGAGACGCACGTGCGGTGTGAGAGGCTTGGCAGCAGAGAAGAAGCAAGAGGGGCAGCCAGAGAGGGGATGTGCATGCAGCTTGAAGGCCCCAGATCTCCTCCATCCCCACCGGGGAATGCCGGCTCTGCCCGCCAGGCCCCAGTCACAGGAGGGCAGCCAGCTTCAGGATCTGCCCTTTCCCAGCCATGAAACCACACACAGCCCACACGCTGAGCCCTGCCAAGGGGGAACGTTGCTCCCCGCATGGGCCGAATGGCACGACTGGGTTAGGGCAGAGAAGGCCCTAGGAGGCCTTCAGGGTGCTGCCCCAGCACAGCAGTGCTCAGGCAAAGGCACTCTGCTTTCTGGAGGCTGGACACACACTGGGGTTTCTGCTTGAGGCAGAGAGAGCTCGGCGGGGCGAGCCATGGCTGAAGGCAAAGCAGAGTGTTCTCTGGTGGAGCGATGGCACCATGTGCTGGCTGACAAGCATGGGAGAAGCCTCACTCCAAATGAGAGCCAGAGGCCACTTCCAAGCAGGAGGCACTCTGGCTGCACAAGCTAGAGAGTCCTGCTTAGGACTTCCCTCTGGCAACAGAGTGGGTGCCAAGGGCGTGTGGGTGGGAAGGGGCTCGGAAGCCACAGGGGAGGCTTTGGGCACCCAGTGCTCTCCGATGGAAAACGCTGCAGGCCCCAGCCTCCACGCACTCCTCCAAGGCTTGGCAGTGGGAAAGCTGTCCACAGCCGAAGGCCCGAGCTCCTCCCTCGGGCCGTTCTGCCTGCCAGACCCACACTCCCTAGAAGTGTGTTCCTGAGGCAGTTGGACAGTCGGGGCAGTGGCGGCTCTCCCAGCATGGGAGCTCTGCCTAGAACAGTGCTCTGTGTCCAAAGAGGATTCCCTGCACCTCAGGCACTGGGGAGAGATTTTGTGCACACAGGAGACCCCTGGCACACGCAGGGTTTCCCCACGGAAAGCAGTGTGAGAAGGAGCCCCTGCCAGGGAAGCATGGCCCTCTCCCATAGAAGCCCTCCATGCAACAGGCCGTCATGGACTCGGCTACAGGCCTTTGTGGCTGGAGAGACTGCAGCTCCTCTGGAGGCTCTGGGTCAGTTTGCACTCCCCTGCGAGGAAACGAGGCGTGTGGGATGATTCCCTGCCCAAGAATGGCAAGCAGCCTGCTCCTTCCAGTGAGACGCACGTGCGGTGTGAGAGGCTTGGCAGCAGAGAAGAAGCAAGAGGGGCAGCCAGAGAGGGGATGTGCATGCAGCTTGAAGGCCCCAGATCTCCTCCATCCCCACCGGGGAATGCCGGCTCTGCCCGCCAGGCCCCATTCACAGGAGGGCACCCAGCTTCAGGATCTGCCCTTTCCCAGCCATGAAACCACACACAGCCCACACGCTGAGCCCTGCCAAGGGGGAACGTTGCTCCCCGCATGGGCCGAATGGCACGACTGGGTTAGGGCAGAGAAGGCCCTAGGAGGCCTTCAGGGTGCTGCCCCAGCACAGCAGTGCTCAGGCAAAGGCACTCTGCTTTCTGGAGGCTGGACACACACTGGGGTTTCTGCTTGAGGCAGAGAGAGCTCGGCGGGGCGAGCCATGGCTGAAGGCAAAGCAGAGTGTTCTCTGGTGGAGCGATGGCACCATGTGCAGGCTGACAAACATGGGAGAAGCCTCACTCCAAATGAGAGCCAGAGGCCACTTCCAAGCAGGAGGCACTCTGGCTGCACAAGCTAGAGAGTCCTGCTTAGGACTTCCCTCTGGCAACAGAGTGGGTGCCAAGGGCGTGTGGGTGGGAAGGGGCTCGGAAGCCACAGGGGAGGCTTTGGGCACCCAGTGCTCTCCGATGGAAAACGCTGCAGGCCCCAGCCTCCACGCACTCCTCCAAGGCTTGGCAGTGGGAAAGCTGTCCACAGCCGAAGGCCCGAGCTCCTCCCTCGGGCCGTTCTGCCTGCCAGACCCACACTCCCTAGAAGTGTGTTCCTGAGGCAGTTGGACAGTCGGGGCAGTGGCGGCTCTCCCAGCATGGGAGCTCTGCCTAGAACAGTGCTCTGTGTCCAAAGAGGATTCCCTGCACCTCAGGCACTGGGGAGAGATTTTGTGCACACAGGAGACCCCTGGCACACGCAGGGTTTCCCCACGGAAAGCAGTGTGAGAAGGAGCCCCTGCCAGGGAAGCATGGCCCTCTCCCATAGAAGCCCTCCATGCAACAGGCCGTCATGGACTCGGCTACAGGCCTTTGTGGCTGGAGAGACTGCAGCTCCTCTGGAGGCTCTGGGTCAGTTTGCACTCCCCTGCGAGGAAACGAGGCGTGTGGGATGATTCCCTGCCCAAGAATGGCAAGCAGCCTGCTCCTTCCAGTGAGACGCACGTGCGGTGTGAGAGGCTTGGCAGCAGAGAAGAAGCAAGAGGGGCAGCCAGAGAGGGGATGTGCATGCAGCTTGAAGGCCCCAGATCTCCTCCATCCCCACCGGGGAATGCCGGCTCTGCCCGCCAGGCCCCATTCACAGGAGGGCAGCCAGCTTCAGGATCTGCCCTTTCCCAGCCATGAAACCACACACAGCCCACACGCTGAGCCCTGCCAAGGGGGAACGTTGCTCCCCGCATGGGCCGAATGGCACGACTGGGTTAGGGCAGAGAAGGCCCTAGGAGGCCTTCAGGGTGCTGCCCCAGCACAGCAGTGCTCAGGCAAAGGCACTCTGCTTTCTGGAGGCTGGACACACACTGGGGTTTCTGCTTGAGGCAGAGAGAGCTCGGCGGGGCGAGCCATGGCTGAAGGCAAAGCAGAGTGTTCTCTGGTGGAGCGATGGCACCATGTGCTGGCTGACAAGCATGGGAGAAGCCTCACTCCAAATGAGAGCCAGAGGCCACTTCCAAGCAGGAGGCACTCTGGCTGCACAAGCTAGAGAGTCCTGCTTAGGACTTCCCTCTGGCAACAGAGTGGGTGCCAAGGGCGTGTGGGTGGGAAGGGGCTCGGAAGCCACAGGGGAGGCTTTGGGCACCCAGTGCTCTCCGATGGAAAACGCTGCAGGCCCCAGCCTCCACGCACTCCTCCAAGGCTTGGCAGTGGGAAAGCTGTCCACAGCCGAAGGCCCGAGCTCCTCCCTCGGGCCGTTCTGCCTGCCAGACCCACACTCCCTAGCAGTGTGTTCCTGAGGCAGTTGGACAGTCGGGGCAGTGGCGGCTCTCCCAGCATGGGAGCTCTGCCTAGAACAGTGCTCTGTGTCCAAAGAGGATTCCCTGCACCTCAGGCACTGGGGAGAGATTTTGTGCACACAGGAGACCCCTGGCACACGCAGGGTTTCCCCACGGAAAGCAGTGTGAGAAGGAGCCCCTGCCAGGGAAGCATGGCCCTCTCCCATAGAAGCCCTCCATGCAACAGGCCGTCATGGACTCGGCTACAGGCCTTTGTGGCTGGAGAGACTGCAGCTCCTCTGGAGGCTCTGGGTCAGTTTGCACTCCCCTGCAAGGAAACGAGGCGTGTGGGATGATTCCCTGCCCAAGAATGGCAAGCAGCCTGCTCCTTCCAGTGAGACGCACGTGCGGTGTGAGAGGCTTGGCAGCAGAGAAGAAGCAAGAGGGGCAGCCAGAGAGGGGATGTGCATGCAGCTTGAAGGCCCCAGATCTCCTCCATCCCCACCGGGGAATGCCGGCTCTGCCCGCCAGGCCCCATTCACAGGAGGGCAGCCAGCTTCAGGATCTGCCCTTTCCCAGCCATGAAACCACACACAGCCCACACGCTGAGCCCTGCCAAGGGGGAACGTTGCTCCCCGCATGGGCCGAATGGCACGACTGGGTTAGGGCAGAGAAGGCCCTAGGAGGCCTTCAGGGTGCTGCCCCAGCACAGCAGTGCTCAGGCAAAGGCACTCTGCTTTCTGGAGGCTGGACACACACTGGGGTTTCTGCTTGAGGCAGAGAGAGCTCGGCGGGGCGAGCCATGGCTGAAGGCAAAGCAGAGTGTTCTCTGGTGGAGCGATGGCACCATGTGCAGGCTGACAAACATGGGAGAAGCCTCACTCCAAATGAGAGCCAGAGGCCACTTCCAAGCAGGAGGCACTCTGGCTGCACAAGCTAGAGAGTCCTGCTTAGGACTTCCCTCTGGCAACAGAGTGGGTGCCAAGGGCGTGTGGGTGGGAAGGGGCTCGGAAGCCACAGGGGAGGCTTTGGGCACCCAGTGCTCTCCGATGGAAAACGCTGCAGGCCCCAGCCTCCACGCACTCCTCCAAGGCTTGGCAGTGGGAAAGCTGTCCACAGCCGAAGGCCCGAGCTCCTCCCTCGGGCCGTTCTGCCTGCCAGACCCACACTCCCTAGAAGTGTGTTCCTGAGGCAGTTGGACAGTCGGGGCAGTGGCGGCTCTCCCAGCATGGGAGCTCTGCCTAGAACAGTGCTCTGTGTCCAAAGAGGATTCCCTGCACCTCAGGCACTGGGGAGAGATTTTGTGCCCACAGGAGACCCCTGGCACACGCAGGGTTTCCCCACGGAAAGCAGTGTGAGAAGGAGCCCCTGCCAGGGAAGCATGGCCCTCTCCCATAGAAGCCCTCCATGCAACAGGCCGTCATGGACTCGGCTACAGGCCTTTGTGGCTGGAGAGACTGCAGCTCCTCTGGAGGCTCTGGGTCAGTTTGCACTCCCCTGCGAGGAAACGAGGCGTGTGGGATGATTCCCTGCCCAAGAATGGCAAGCAGCCTGCTCCTTCCAGTGAGACGCACGTGCGGTGTGAGAGGCTTGGCAGCAGAGAAGAAGCAAGAGGGGCAGCCAGAGAGGGGATGTGCATGCAGCTTGAAGGCCCCAGATCTCCTCCATCCCCACCGGGGAATGCCGGCTCTGCCCGCCAGGCCCCATTCACAGGAGGGCAGCCAGCTTCAGGATCTGCCCTTTCCCAGCCATGAAACCACACACAGCCCACACGCTGAGCCCTGCCAAGGGGGAACGTTGCTCCCCGCATGGGCCGAATGGCACGACTGGGTTAGGGCAGAGAAGGCCCTAGGAGGCCTTCAGGGTGCTGCCCCAGCACAGCAGTGCTCAGGCAAAGGCACTCTGCTTTCTGGAGGCTGGACACACACTGGGGTTTCTGCTTGAGGCAGAGAGAGCTCGGCGGGGCGAGCCATGGCTGAAGGCAAAGCAGAGTGTTCTCTGGTGGAGCGATGGCACCATGTGCAGGCTGACAAACATGGGAGAAGCCTCACTCCAAATGAGAGCCAGAGGCCACTTCCAAGCAGGAGGCACTCTGGCTGCACAAGCTAGAGAGTCCTGCTTAGGACTTCCCTCTGGCAACAGAGTGGGTGCCAAGGGCGTGTGGGTGGGAAGGGGCTCGGAAGCCACAGGGGAGGCTTTGGGCACCCAGTGCTCTCCAATGGAAAACGCTGCAGGCCCCAGCCTCCACGCACTCCTCCAAGGCTTGGCAGTGGGAAAGCTGTCCACAGCCGAAGGCCCGAGCTCCTCCCTTGGGCCGTTCTGCCTGCCAGACCCACACTCCCTAGAAGTGTGTTCCTGAGGCAGTTGGACAGTCGGGGCAGTGGCGGCTCTCCCAGCATGGGAGCTCTGCCTAGAACAGTGCTCTGTGTCCAAAGAGGATTCCCTGCACCTCAGGCACTGGGGAGAGATTTTGTGCACACAGGAGACCCCTGGCACACGCAGGGTTTCCCCACGGAAAGCAGTGTGAGAAGGAGCCCCTGCCAGGGAAGCATGGCCCTCTCCCATAGAAGCCCTCCATGCAACAGGCCGTCATGGACTCGGCTACAGGCCTTTGTGGCTGGAGAGACTGCAGCTCCTCTGGAGGCTCTGGGTCAGTTTGCACTCCCCTGCGAGGAAACGAGGCGTGTGGGATGATTCCCTGCCCAAGAATGGCAAGCAGCCTGCTCCTTCCAGTGAGACGCACGTGCGGTGTGAGAGGCTTGGCAGCAGAGAAGAAGCAAGAGGGGCAGCCAGAGAGGGGATGTGCATGCAGCTTGAAGGCCCCAGATCTCCTCCATCCCCACCGGGGAATGCCGGCTCTGCCCGCCAGGCCCCATTCACAGGAGGGCAGCCAGCTTCAGGATCTGCCCTTTCCCAGCCATGAAACCACACACAGCCCACACGCTGAGCCCTGCCAAGGGGGAACGTTGCTCCCCGCATGGGCCGAATGGCACGACTGGGTTAGGGCAGAGAAGGCCCTAGGAGGCCTTCAGGGTGCTGCCCCAGCACAGCAGTGCTCAGGCAAAGGCACTCTGCTTTCTGGAGGCTGGACACACACTGGGGTTTCTGCTTGAGGCAGAGAGAGCTCGGCGGGGCGAGCCATGGCTGAAGGCAAAGCAGAGTGTTCTCTGGTGGAGCGATGGCACCATGTGCTGGCTGACAAGCATGGGAGAAGCCTCACTCCAAATGAGAGCCAGAGGCCACTTCCAAGCAGGAGGCACTCTGGCTGCACAAGCTAGAGAGTCCTGCTTAGGACTTCCCTCTGGCAACAGAGTGGGTGCCAAGGGCGTGTGGGTGGGAAGGGGCTCGGAAGCCACAGGGGAGGCTTTGGGCACCCAGTGCTCTCCGATGGAAAACGCTGCAGGCCCCAGCCTCCACGCACTCCTCCAAGGCTTGGCAGTGGGAAAGCTGTCCACAGCCGAAGGCCCGAGCTCCTCCCTCGGGCCGTTCTGCCTGCCAGACCCACACTCCCTAGAAGTGTGTTCCTGAGGCAGTTGGACAGTCGGGGCAGTGGCGGCTCTCCCAGCATGGGAGCTCTGCCTAGAACAGTGCTCTGTGTCCAAAGAGGATTCCCTGCACCTCAGGCACTGGGGAGAGATTTTGTGCACACAGGAGACCCCTGGCACACGCAGGGTTTCCCCACGGAAAGCAGTGTGAGAAGGAGCCCCTGCCAGGGAAGCATGGCCCTCTCCCATAGAAGCCCTCCATGCAACAGGCCGTCATGGACTCGGCTACAGGCCTTTGTGGCTGGAGAGACTGCAGCTCCTCTGGAGGCTCTGGGTCAGTTTGCACTCCCCTGCGAGGAAACGAGGCGTGTGGGATGATTCCCTGCCCAAGAATGGCAAGCAGCCTGCTCCTTCCAGTGAGACGCACGTGCGGTGTGAGAGGCTTGGCAGCAGAGAAGAAGCAAGAGGGGCAGCCAGAGAGGGGATGTGCATGCAGCTTGAAGGCCCCAGATCTCCTCCATCCCCACCGGGGAATGCCGGCTCTGCCCGCCAGGCCCCAGTCACAGGAGGGCAGCCAGCTTCAGGATCTGCCCTTTCCCAGCCATGAAACCACACACAGCCCACACGCTGAGCCCTGCCAAGGGGGAACGTTGCTCCCCGCATGGGCCGAATGGCACGACTGGGTTAGGGCAGAGAAGGCCCTAGGAGGCCTTCAGGGTGCTGCCCCAGCACAGCAGTGCTCAGGCAAAGGCACTCTGCTTTCTGGAGGCTGGACACACACTGGGGTTTCTGCTTGAGGCAGAGAGAGCTCGGCGGGGCGAGCCATGGCTGAAGGCAAAGCAGAGTGTTCTCTGGTGGAGCGATGGCACCATGTGCTGGCTGACAAGCATGGGAGAAGCCTCACTCCAAATGAGAGCCAGAGGCCACTTCCAAGCAGGAGGCACTCTGGCTGCACAAGCTAGAGAGTCCTGCTTAGGACTTCCCTCTGGCAACAGAGTGGGTGCCAAGGGCGTGTGGGTGGGAAGGGGCTCGGAAGCCACAGGGGAGGCTTTGGGCACCCAGTGCTCTCCGATGGAAAACGCTGCAGGCCCCAGCCTCCACGCACTCCTCCAAGGCTTGGCAGTGGGAAAGCTGTCCACAGCCGAAGGCCCGAGCTCCTCCCTCGGGCCGTTCTGCCTGCCAGACCCACACTCCCTAGAAGTGTGTTCCTGAGGCAGTTGGACAGTCGGGGCAGTGGCGGCTCTCCCAGCATGGGAGCTCTGCCTAGAACAGTGCTCTGTGTCCAAAGAGGATTCCCTGCACCTCAGGCACTGGGGAGAGATTTTGTGCACACAGGAGACCCCTGGCACACGCAGGGTTTCCCCACGGAAAGCAGTGTGAGAAGGAGCCCCTGCCAGGGAAGCATGGCCCTCTCCCATAGAAGCCCTCCATGCAACAGGCCGTCATGGACTCGGCTACAGGCCTTTGTGGCTGGAGAGACTGCAGCTCCTCTGGAGGCTCTGGGTCAGTTTGCACTCCCCTGCGAGGAAACGAGGCGTGTGGGATGATTCCCTGCCCAAGAATGGCAAGCAGCCTGCTCCTTCCAGTGAGACGCACGTGCGGTGTGAGAGGCTTGGCAGCAGAGAAGAAGCAAGAGGGGCAGCCAGAGAGGGGATGTGCATGCAGCTTGAAGGCCCCAGATCTCCTCCATCCCCACCGGGGAATGCCGGCTCTGCCCGCCAGGCCCCAGTCACAGGAGGGCAGCCAGCTTCAGGATCTGCCCTTTCCCAGCCATGAAACCACACACAGCCCACACGCTGAGCCCTGCCAAGGGGGAACGTTGCTCCCCGCATGGGCCGAATGGCACGACTGGGTTAGGGCAGAGAAGGCCCTAGGAGGCCTTCAGGGTGCTGCCCCAGCACAGCAGTGCTCAGGCAAAGGCACTCTGCTTTCTGGAGGCTGGACACACACTGCGGTTTCTGCTTGAGGCAGAGAGAGCTCGGCGGGGCGAGCCATGGCTGAAGGCAAAGCAGAGTGTTCTCTGGTGGAGCGATGGCACCATGTGCAGGCTGACAAACATGGGAGAAGCCTCACTCCAAATGAGAGCCAGAGGCCACTTCCAAGCAGGAGGCACTCTGGCTGCACAAGCTAGAGAGTCCTGCTTAGGACTTCCCTCTGGCAACAGAGTGGGTGCCAAGGGCGTGTGGGTGGGAAGGGGCTCGGAAGCCACAGGGGAGGCTTTGGGCACCCAGTGCTCTCCGATGGAAAACGCTGCAGGCCCCAGCCTCCACGCACTCCTCCAAGGCTTGGCAGTGGGAAAGCTGTCCACAGCCGAAGGCCCGAGCTCCTCCCTCGGGCCGTTCTGCCTGCCAGACCCACACTCCCTAGAAGTGTGTTCCTGAGGCAGTTGGACAGTCGGGGCAGTGGCGGCTCTCCCAGCATGGGAGCTCTGCCTAGAACAGTGCTCTGTGTCCAAAGAGGATTCCCTGCACCTCAGGCACTGGGGAGAGATTTTGTGCACACAGGAGACCCCTGGCACACGCAGGGTTTCCCCACGGAAAGCAGTGTGAGAAGGAGCCCCTGCCAGGGAAGCATGGCCCTCTCCCATAGAAGCCCTCCATGCAACAGGCCGTCATGGACTCGGCTACAGGCCTTTGTGGCTGGAGAGACTGCAGCTCCTCTGGAGGCTCTGGGTCAGTTTGCACTCCCCTGCGAGGAAACGAGGCGTGTGGGATGATTCCCTGCCCAAGAATGGCAAGCAGCCTGCTCCTTCCAGTGAGACGCACGTGCGGTGTGAGAGGCTTGGCAGCAGAGAAGAAGCAAGAGGGGCAGCCAGAGAGGGGATGTGCATGCAGCTTGAAGGCCCCAGATCTCCTCCATCCCCACCGGGGAATGCCGGCTCTGCCCGCCAGGCCCCATTCACAGGAGGGCAGCCAGCTTCAGGATCTGCCCTTTCCCAGCCATGAAACCACACACAGCCCACACGCTGAGCCCTGCCAAGGGGGAACGTTGCTCCCCGCATGGGCCGAATGGCACGACTGGGTTAGGGCAGAGAAGGCCCTAGGAGGCCTTCAGGGTGCTGCCCCAGCACAGCAGTGCTCAGGCAAAGGCACTCTGCTTTCTGGAGGCTGGACACACACTGGGGTTTCTGCTTGAGGCAGAGAGAGCTCGGCGGGGCGAGCCATGGCTGAAGGCAAAGCAGAGTGTTCTCTGGTGGAGCGATGGCACCATGTGCTGGCTGACAAGCATGGGAGAAGCCTCACTCCAAATGAGAGCCAGAGGCCACTTCCAAGCAGGAGGCACTCTGGCTGCACAAGCTAGAGAGTCCTGCTTAGGACTTCCCTCTGGCAACAGAGTGGGTGCCAAGGGCGTGTGGGTGGGAAGGGGCTCGGAAGCCACAGGGGAGGCTTTGGGCACCCAGTGCTCTCCGATGGAAAACGCTGCAGGCCCCAGCCTCCACGCACTCCTCCAAGGCTTGGCAGTGGGAAAGCTGTCCACAGCCGAAGGCCCGAGCTCCTCCCTCGGGCCGTTCTGCCTGCCAGACCCACACTCCCTAGCAGTGTGTTCCTGAGGCAGTTGGACAGTCGGGGCAGTGGCGGCTCTCCCAGCATGGGAGCTCTGCCTAGAACAGTGCTCTGTGTCCAAAGAGGATTCCCTGCACCTCAGGCACTGGGGAGAGATTTTGTGCACACAGGAGACCCCTGGCACACGCAGGGTTTCCCCACGGAAAGCAGTGTGAGAAGGAGCCCCTGCCAGGGAAGCATGGCCCTCTCCCATAGAAGCCCTCCATGCAACAGGCCGTCATGGACTCGGCTACAGGCCTTTGTGGCTGGAGAGACTGCAGCTCCTCTGGAGGCTCTGGGTCAGTTTGCACTCCCCTGCGAGGAAACGAGGCGTGTGGGATGATTCCCTGCCCAAGAATGGCAAGCAGCCTGCTCCTTCCAGTGAGACGCACGTGCGGTGTGAGAGGCTTGGCAGCAGAGAAGAAGCAAGAGGGGCAGCCAGAGAGGGGATGTGCATGCAGCTTGAAGGCCCCAGATCTCCTCCATCCCCACCGGGGAATGCCGGCTCTGCCCGCCAGGCCCCATTCACAGGAGGGCAGCCAGCTTCAGGATCTGCCCTTTCCCAGCCATGAAACCACACACAGCCCACATGCTGAGCCCTGCCAAGGGGGAACGTTGCTCCCCGCATGGGCCGAATGGCACGACTGGGTTAGGGCAGAGAAGGCCCTAGGAGGCCTTCAGGGTGCTGCCCCAGCACAGCAGTGCTCAGGCAAAGGCACTCTGCTTTCTGGAGGCTGGACACACACTGGGGTTTCTGCTTGAGGCAGAGAGAGCTCGGCGGGGCGAGCCATGGCTGAAGGCAAAGCAGAGTGTTCTCTGGTGGAGCGATGGCACCATGTGCTGGCTGACAAGCATGGGAGAAGCCTCACTCCAAATGAGAGCCAGAGGCCACTTCCAAGCAGGAGGCACTCTGGCTGCACAAGCTAGAGAGTCCTGCTTAGGACTTCCCTCTGGCAACAGAGTGGGTGCCAAGGGCGTGTGGGTGGGAAGGGGCTCGGAAGCCACAGGGGAGGCTTTGGGCACCCAGTGCTCTCCAATGGAAAACGCTGCAGGCCCCAGCCTCCACGCACTCCTCCAAGGCTTGGCAGTGGGAAAGCTGTCCACAGCCGAAGGCCCGAGCTCCTCCCTCGGGCCGTTCTGCCTGCCAGACCCACACTCCCTAGCAGTGTGTTCCTGAGGCAGTTGGACAGTCGGGGCAGTGGCGGCTCTCCCAGCATGGGAGCTCTGCCTAGAACAGTGCTCTGTGTCCAAAGAGGATTCCCTGCACCTCAGGCACTGGGGAGAGATTTTGTGCACACAGGAGACCCCTGGCACACGCAGGGTTTCCCCACGGAAAGCAGTGTGAGAAGGAGCCCCTGCCAGGGAAGCATGGCCCTCTCCCATAGAAGCCCTCCATGCAACAGGCCGTCATGGACTCGGCTACAGGCCTTTGTGGCTGGAGAGACTGCAGCTCCTCTGGAAGCTCTGGGTCAGTTTGCACTCCCCTGCGAGGAAACGAGGCGTGTGGGATGATTCCCTGCCCAAGAATGGCAAGCAGCCTGCTCCTTCCAGTGAGACGCACGTGCGGTGTGAGAGGCTTGGCAGCAGAGAAGAAGCAAGAGGGGCAGCCAGAGAGGGGATGTGCATGCAGCTTGAAGGCCCCAGATCTCCTCCATCCCCACCGGGGAATGCCGGCTCTGCCCGCCAGGCCCCATTCACAGGAGGGCAGCCAGCTTCAGGATCTGCCCTTTCCCAGCCATGAAACCACACACAGCCCACACGCTGAGCCCTGCCAAGGGGGAACGTTGCTCCCCGCATGGGCCGAATGGCACGACTGGGTTAGGGCAGAGAAGGCCCTAGGAGGCCTTCAGGGTGCTGCCCCAGCACAGCAGTGCTCAGGCAAAGGCACTCTGCTTTCTGGAGGCTGGACACACACTGGGGTTTCTGCTTGAGGCAGAGAGAGCTCGGCGGGGCGAGCCATGGCTGAAGGCAAAGCAGAGTGTTCTCTGGTGGAGCGATGGCACCATGTGCTGGCTGACAAGCATGGGAGAAGCCTCACTCCAAATGAGAGCCAGAGGCCACTTCCAAGCAGGAGGCACTCTGGCTGCACAAGCTAGAGAGTCCTGCTTAGGACTTCCCTCTGGCAACAGAGTGGGTGCCAAGGGCGTGTGGGTGGGAAGGGGCTCGGAAGCCACAGGGGAGGCTTTGGGCACCCAGTGCTCTCCGATGGAAAACGCTGCAGGCCCCAGCCTCCACGCACTCCTCCAAGGCTTGGCAGTGGGAAAGCTGTCCACAGCCGAAGGCCCGAGCTCCTCCCTCGGGCCGTTCTGCCTGCCAGACCCACACTCCCTAGAAGTGTGTTCCTGAGGCAGTTGGACAGTCGGGGCAGTGGCGGCTCTCCCAGCATGGGAGCTCTGCCTAGAACAGTGCTCTGTGTCCAAAGAGGATTCCCTGCACCTCAGGCACTGGGGAGAGATTTTGTGCACACAGGAGACCCCTGGCACACGCAGGGTTTCCCCACGGAAAGCAGTGTGAGAAGGAGCCCCTGCCAGGGAAGCATGGCCCTCTCCCATAGAAGCCCTCCATGCAACAGGCCGTCATGGACTCGGCTACAGGCCTTTGTGGCTGGAGAGACTGCAGCTCCTCTGGAGGCTCTGGGTCAGTTTGCACTCCCCTGCGAGGAAACGAGGCGTGTGGGATGATTCCCTGCCCAAGAATGGCAAGCAGCCTGCTCCTTCCAGTGAGACACACGTGCGGTGTGAGAGGCTTGGCAGCAGAGAAGAAGCAAGAGGGGCAGCCAGAGAGGGGATGTGCATGCAGCTTGAAGGCCCCAGATCTCCTCCATCCCCACCGGGGAATGCCGGCTCTGCCCGCCAGGCCCCAGTCACAGGAGGGCAGCCAGCTTCAGGATCTGCCCTTTCCCAGCCATGAAACCACACACAGCCCACACGCTGAGCCCTGCCAAGGGGGAACGTTGCTCCCCGCATGGGCCGAATGGCACGACTGGGTTAGGGCAGAGAAGGCCCTAGGAGGCCTTCAGGGTGCTGCCCCAGCACAGCAGTGCTCAGGCAAAGGCACTCTGCTTTCTGGAGGCTGGACACACACTGGGGTTTCTGCTTGAGGCAGAGAGAGCTCGGCGGGGCGAGCCATGGCTGAAGGCAAAGCAGAGTGTTCTCTGGTGGAGCGATGGCACCATGTGCTGGCTGACAAGCATGGGAGAAGCCTCACTCCAAATGAGAGCCAGAGGCCACTTCCAAGCAGGAGGCACTCTGGCTGCACAAGCTAGAGAGTCCTGCTTAGGACTTCCCTCTGGCAACAGAGTGGGTGCCAAGGGCGTGTGGGTGGGAAGGGGCTCGGAAGCCACAGGGGAGGCTTTGGGCACCCAGTGCTCTCCGATGGAAAACGCTGCAGGCCCCAGCCTCCACGCACTCCTCCAAGGCTTGGCAGTGGGAAAGCTGTCCACAGCCGAAGGCCCGAGCTCCTCCCTCGGGCCGTTCTGCCTGCCAGACCCACACTCCCTAGAAGTGTGTTCCTGAGGCAGTTGGACAGTCGGGGCAGTGGCGGCTCTCCCAGCATGGGAGCTCTGCCTAGAACAGTGCTCTGTGTCCAAAGAGGATTCCCTGCACCTCAGGCACTGGGGAGAGATTTTGTGCACACAGGAGACCCCTGGCACACGCAGGGTTTCCCCACGGAAAGCAGTGTGAGAAGGAGCCCCTGCCAGGGAAGCATGGCCCTCTCCCATAGAAGCCCTCCATGCAACAGGCCGTCATGGACTCGGCTACAGGCCTTTGTGGCTGGAGAGACTGCAGCTCCTCTGGAGGCTCTGGGTCAGTTTGCACTCCCCTGCGAGGAAACGAGGCGTGTGGGATGATTCCCTGCCCAAGAATGGCAAGCAGCCTGCTCCTTCCAGTGAGACGCACGTGCGGTGTGAGAGGCTTGGCAGCAGAGAAGAAGCAAGAGGGGCAGCCAGAGAGGGGATGTGCATGCAGCTTGAAGGCCCCAGATCTCCTCCATCCCCACCGGGGAATGCCGGCTCTGCCCGCCAGGCCCCAGTCACAGGAGGGCAGCCAGCTTCAGGATCTGCCCTTTCCCAGCCATGAAACCACACACAGCCCACACGCTGAGCCCTGCCAAGGGGGAACGTTGCTCCCCGCATGGGCCGAATGGCACGACTGGGTTAGGGCAGAGAAGGCCCTAGGAGGCCTTCAGGGTGCTGCCCCAGCACAGCAGTGCTCAGGCAAAGGCACTCTGCTTTCTGGAGGCTGGACACACACTGGGGTTTCTGCTTGAGGCAGAGAGAGCTCGGCGGGGCGAGCCATGGCTGAAGGCAAAGCAGAGTGTTCTCTGGTGGAGCGATGGCACCATGTGCTGGCTGACAAGCATGGGAGAAGCCTCACTCCAAATGAGAGCCAGAGGCCACTTCCAAGCAGGAGGCACTCTGGCTGCACAAGCTAGAGAGTCCTGCTTAGGACTTCCCTCTGGCAACAGAGTGGGTGCCAAGGGCGTGTGGGTGGGAAGGGGCTCGGAAGCCACAGGGGAGGCTTTGGGCACCCAGTGCTCTCCGATGGAAAACGCTGCAGGCCCCAGCCTCCACGCACTCCTCCAAGGCTTGGCAGTGGGAAAGCTGTCCACAGCCGAAGGCCCGAGCTCCTCCCTCGGGCCGTTCTGCCTGCCAGACCCACACTCCCTAGCAGTGTGTTCCTGAGGCAGTTGGACAGTCGGGGCAGTGGCGGCTCTCCCAGCATGGGAGCTCTGCCTAGAACAGTGCTCTGTGTCCAAAGAGGATTCCCTGCACCTCAGGCACTGGGGAGAGATTTTGTGCACACAGGAGACCCCTGGCACACGCAGGGTTTCCCCACGGAAAGCAGTGTGAGAAGGAGCCCCTGCCAGGGAAGCATGGCCCTCTCCCATAGAAGCCCTCCATGCAACAGGCCGTCATGGACTCGGCTACAGGCCTTTGTGGCTGGAGAGACTGCAGCTCCTCTGGAGGCTCTGGGTCAGTTTGCACTCCCCTGCAAGGAAACGAGGCGTGTGGGATGATTCCCTGCCCAAGAATGGCAAGCAGCCTGCTCCTTCCAGTGAGACGCACGTGCGGTGTGAGAGGCTTGGCAGCAGAGAAGAAGCAAGAGGGGCAGCCAGAGAGGGGATGTGCATGCAGCTTGAAGGCCCCAGATCTCCTCCATCCCCACCGGGGAATGCCGGCTCTGCCCGCCAGGCCCCATTCACAGGAGGGCAGCCAGCTTCAGGATCTGCCCTTTCCCAGCCATGAAACCACACACAGCCCACACGCTGAGCCCTGCCAAGGGGGAACGTTGCTCCCCGCATGGGCCGAATGGCACGACTGGGTTAGGGCAGAGAAGGCCCTAGGAGGCCTTCAGGGTGCTGCCCCAGCACAGCAGTGCTCAGGCAAAGGCACTCTGCTTTCTGGAGGCTGGACACACACTGGGGTTTCTGCTTGAGGCAGAGAGAGCTCGGCGGGGCGAGCCATGGCTGAAGGCAAAGCAGAGTGTTCTCTGGTGGAGCGATGGCACCATGTGCAGGCTGACAAACATGGGAGAAGCCTCACTCCAAATGAGAGCCAGAGGCCACTTCCAAGCAGGAGGCACTCTGGCTGCACAAGCTAGAGAGTCCTGCTTAGGACTTCCCTCTGGCAACAGAGTGGGTGCCAAGGGCGTGTGGGTGGGAAGGGGCTCGGAAGCCACAGGGGAGGCTTTGGGCACCCAGTGCTCTCCGATGGAAAACGCTGCAGGCCCCAGCCTCCACGCACTCCTCCAAGGCTTGGCAGTGGGAAAGCTGTCCACAGCCGAAGGCCCGAGCTCCTCCCTTGGGCCGTTCTGCCTGCCAGACCCACACTCCCTAGAAGTGTGTTCCTGAGGCAGTTGGACAGTCGGGGCAGTGGCGGCTCTCCCAGCATGGGAGCTCTGCCTAGAACAGTGCTCTGTGTCCAAAGAGGATTCCCTGCACCTCAGGCACTGGGGAGAGATTTTGTGCACACAGGAGACCCCTGGCACACGCAGGGTTTCCCCACGGAAAGCAGTGTGAGAAGGAGCCCCTGCCAGGGAAGCATGGCCCTCTCCCATAGAAGCCCTCCATGCAACAGGCCGTCATGGACTCGGCTACAGGCCTTTGTGGCTGGAGAGACTGCAGCTCCTCTGGAGGCTCTGGGTCAGTTTGCACTCCCCTGCGAGGAAACGAGGCGTGTGGGATGATTCCCTGCCCAAGAATGGCAAGCAGCCTGCTCCTTCCAGTGAGACGCACGTGCGGTGTGAGAGGCTTGGCAGCAGAGAAGAAGCAAGAGGGGCAGCCAGAGAGGGGATGTGCATGCAGCTTGAAGGCCCCAGATCTCCTCCATCCCCACCGGGGAATGCCGGCTCTGCCCGCCAGGCCCCATTCACAGGAGGGCAGCCAGCTTCAGGATCTGCCCTTTCCCAGCCATGAAACCACACACAGCCCACACGCTGAGCCCTGCCAAGGGGGAACGTTGCTCCCCGCATGGGCCGAATGGCACGACTGGGTTAGGGCAGAGAAGGCCCTAGGAGGCCTTCAGGGTGCTGCCCCAGCACAGCAGTGCTCAGGCAAAGGCACTCTGCTTTCTGGAGGCTGGACACACACTGGGGTTTCTGCTTGAGGCAGAGAGAGCTCGGCGGGGCGAGCCATGGCTGAAGGCAAAGCAGAGTGTTCTCTGGTGGAGCGATGGCACCATGTGCTGGCTGACAAGCATGGGAGAAGCCTCACTCCAAATGAGAGCCAGAGGCCACTTCCAAGCAGGAGGCACTCTGGCTGCACAAGCTAGAGAGTCCTGCTTAGGACTTCCCTCTGGCAACAGAGTGGGTGCCAAGGGCGTGTGGGTGGGAAGGGGCTCGGAAGCCACAGGGGAGGCTTTGGGCACCCAGTGCTCTCCGATGGAAAACGCTGCAGGCCCCAGCCTCCACGCACTCCTCCAAGGCTTGGCAGTGGGAAAGCTGTCCACAGCCGAAGGCCCGAGCTCCTCCCTCGGGCCGTTCTGCCTGCCAGACCCACACTCCCTAGAAGTGTGTTCCTGAGGCAGTTGGACAGTCGGGGCAGTGGCGGCTCTCCCAGCATGGGAGCTCTGCCTAGAACAGTGCTCTGTGTCCAAAGAGGATTCCCTGCACCTCAGGCACTGGGGAGAGATTTTGTGCACACAGGAGACCCCTGGCACACGCAGGGTTTCCCCACGGAAAGCAGTGTGAGAAGGAGCCCCTGCCAGGGAAGCATGGCCCTCTCCCATAGAAGCCCTCCATGCAACAGGCCGTCATGGACTCGGCTACAGGCCTTTGTGGCTGGAGAGACTGCAGCTCCTCTGGAGGCTCTGGGTCAGTTTGCACTCCCCTGCGAGGAAACGAGGCGTGTGGGATGATTCCCTGCCCAAGAATGGCAAGCAGCCTGCTCCTTCCAGTGAGACGCACGTGCGGTGTGAGAGGCTTGGCAGCAGAGAAGAAGCAAGAGGGGCAGCCAGAGAGGGGATGTGCATGCAGCTTGAAGGCCCCAGATCTCCTCCATCCCCACCGGGGAATGCCGGCTCTGCCCGCCAGGCCCCAGTCACAGGAGGGCAGCCAGCTTCAGGATCTGCCCTTTCCCAGCCATAAAACCACACACAGCCCACACGCTGAGCCCTGCCAAGGGGGAACGTTGCTCCCCGCATGGGCCGAATGGCACGACTGGGTTAGGGCAGAGAAGGCCCTAGGAGGCCTTCAGGGTGCTGCCCCAGCACAGCAGTGCTCAGGCAAAGGCACTCTGCTTTCTGGAGGCTGGACACACACTGGGGTTTCTGCTTGAGGCAGAGAGAGCTCGGCGGGGCGAGCCATGGCTGAAGGCAAAGCAGAGTGTTCTCTGGTGGAGCGATGGCACCACGTGCTGGCTGACAAGCATGGGAGAAGCCTCACTCCAAATGAGAGCCAGAGGCCACTTCCAAGCAGGAGGCACTCTGGCTGCACAAGCTAGAGAGTCCTGCTTAGGACTTCCCTCTGGCAACAGAGTGGGTGCCAAGGGCGTGTGGGTGGGAAGGGGCTCGGAAGCCACAGGGGAGGCTTTGGGCACCCAGTGCTCTCCGATGGAAAACGCTGCAGGCCCCAGCCTCCACGCACTCCTCCAAGGCTTGGCAGTGGGAAAGCTGTCCACAGCCGAAGGCCCGAGCTCCTCCCTCGGGCCGTTCTGCCTGCCAGACCCACACTCCCTAGCAGTGTGTTCCTGAGGCAGTTGGACAGTCGGGGCAGTGGCGGCTCTCCCAGCATGGGAGCTCTGCCTAGAACAGTGCTCTGTGTCCAAAGAGGATTCCCTGCACCTCAGGCACTGGGGAGAGATTTTGTGCACACAGGAGACCCCTGGCACACGCAGGGTTTCCCCACGGAAAGCAGTGTGAGAAGGAGCCCCTGCCAGGGAAGCATGGCCCTCTCCCATAGAAGCCCTCCATGCAACAGGCCGTCATGGACTCGGCTACAGGCCTTTGTGGCTGGAGAGACTGCAGCTCCTCTGGAGGCTCTGGGTCAGTTTGCACTCCCCTGCAAGGAAACGAGGCGTGTGGGATGATTCCCTGCCCAAGAATGGCAAGCAGCCTGCTCCTTCCAGTGAGACGCACGTGCGGTGTGAGAGGCTTGGCAGCAGAGAAGAAGCAAGAGGGGCAGCCAGAGAGGGGATGTGCATGCAGCTTGAAGGCCCCAGATCTCCTCCATCCCCACCGGGGAATGCCGGCTCTGCCCGCCAGGCCCCATTCACAGGAGGGCAGCCAGCTTCAGGATCTGCCCTTTCCCAGCCATGAAACCACACACAGCCCACACGCTGAGCCCTGCCAAGGGGGAACGTTGCTCCCCGCATGGGCCGAATGGCACGACTGGGTTAGGGCAGAGAAGGCCCTAGGAGGCCTTCAGGGTGCTGCCCCAGCACAGCAGTGCTCAGGCAAAGGCACTCTGCTTTCTGGAGGCTGGACACACACTGGGGTTTCTGCTTGAGGCAGAGAGAGCTCGGCGGGGCGAGCCATGGCTGAAGGCAAAGCAGAGTGTTCTCTGGTGGAGCGATGGCACCATGTGCTGGCTGACAAGCATGGGAGAAGCCTCACTCCAAATGAGAGCCAGAGGCCACTTCCAAGCAGGAGGCACTCTGGCTGCACAAGCTAGAGAGTCCTGCTTAGGACTTCCCTCTGGCAACAGAGTGGGTGCCAAGGGCGTGTGGGTGGGAAGGGGCTCGGAAGCCACAGGGGAGGCTTTGGGCACCCAGTGCTCTCCGATGGAAAACGCTGCAGGCCCCAGCCTCCACGCACTCCTCCAAGGCTTGGCAGTGGGAAAGCTGTCCACAGCCGAAGGCCCGAGCTCCTCCCTCGGGCCGTTCTGCCTGCCAGACCCACACTCCCTAGAAGTGTGTTCCTGAGGCAGTTGGACAGTCGGGGCAGTGGCGGCTCTCCCAGCATGGGAGCTCTGCCTAGAACAGTGCTCTGTGTCCAAAGAGGATTCCCTGCACCTCAGGCACTGGGGAGAGATTTTGTGCACACAGGAGACCCCTGGCACACGCAGGGTTTCCCCACGGAAAGCAGTGTGAGAAGGAGCCCCTGCCAGGGAAGCATGGCCCTCTCCCATAGAAGCCCTCCATGCAACAGGCCGTCATGGACTCGGCTACAGGCCTTTGTGGCTGGAGAGACTGCAGCTCCTCTGGAGGCTCTGGGTCAGTTTGCACTCCCCTGCGAGGAAACGAGGCATGTGGGATGATTCCCTGCCCAAGAATGGCAAGCAGCCTGCTCCTTCCAGTGAGACGCACGTGCGGTGTGAGAGGCTTGGCAGCAGAGAAGAAGCAAGAGGGGCAGCCAGAGAGGGGATGTGCATGCAGCTTGAAGGCCCCAGATCTCCTCCATCCCCACCGGGGAATGCCGGCTCTGCCCGCCAGGCCCCATTCACAGGAGGGCAGCCAGCTTCAGGATCTGCCCTTTCCCAGCCATGAAACCACACACAGCCCACACGCTGAGCCCTGCCAAGGGGGAACGTTGCTCCCCGCATGGGCCGAATGGCACGACTGGGTTAGGGCAGAGAAGGCCCTAGGAGGCCTTCAGGGTGCTGCCCCAGCACAGCAGTGCTCAGGCAAAGGCACTCTGCTTTCTGGAGGCTGGACACACACTGGGGTTTCTGCTTGAGGCAGAGAGAGCTCGGCGGGGCGAGCCATGGCTGAAGGCAAAGCAGAGTGTTCTCTGGTGGAGCGATGGCACCACGTGCTGGCTGACAAGCATGGGAGAAGCCTCACTCCAAATGAGAGCCAGAGGCCACTTCCAAGCAGGAGGCACTCTGGCTGCACAAGCTAGAGAGTCCTGCTTAGGACTTCCCTCTGGCAACAGAGTGGGTGCCAAGGGCGTGTGGGTGGGAAGGGGCTCGGAAGCCACAGGGGAGGCTTTGGGCACCCAGTGCTCTCCAATGGAAAACGCTGCAGGCCCCAACCTCCACGCACTCCTCCAAGGCTTGGCAGTGGGAAAGCTGTCCACAGCCGAAGGCCCGAGCTCCTCCCTCGGGCCGTTCTGCCTGCCAGACCCACACTCCCTAGCAGTGTGTTCCTGAGGCAGTTGGACAGTCGGGGCAGTGGCGGCTCTCCCAGCATGGGAGCTCTGCCTAGAACAGTGCTCTGTGTCCAAAGAGGATTCCCTGCACCTCAGGCACTGGGGAGAGATTTTGTGCACACAGGAGACCCCTGGCACACGCAGGGTTTCCCCACGGAAAGCAGTGTGAGAAGGAGCCCCTGCCAGGGAAGCATGGCCCTCTCCCATAGAAGCCCTCCATGCAACAGGCCGTCATGGACTCGGCTACAGGCCTTTGTGGCTGGAGAGACTGCAGCTCCTCTGGAGGCTCTGGGTCAGTTTGCACTCCCCTGCGAGGAAACGAGGCGTGTGGGATGATTCCCTGCCCAAGAATGGCAAGCAGCCTGCTCCTTCCAGTGAGACGCACGTGCGGTGTGAGAGGCTTGGCAGCAGAGAAGAAGCAAGAGGGGCAGCCAGAGAGGGGATGTGCATGCAGCTTGAAGGCCCCAGATCTCCTCCATCCCCACCGGGGAATGCCGGCTCTGCCCGCCAGGCCCCATTCACAGGAGGGCAGCCAGCTTCAGGATCTGCCCTTTCCCAGCCATGAAACCACACACAGCCCACACGCTGAGCCCTGCCAAGGGGGAACGTTGCTCCCCGCATGGGCCGAATGGCACGACTGGGTTAGGGCAGAGAAGGCCCTAGGAGGCCTTCAGGGTGCTGCCCCAGCACAGCAGTGCTCAGGCAAAGGCACTCTGCTTTCTGGAGGCTGGACACACACTGGGGTTTCTGCTTGAGGCAGAGAGAGCTCGGCGGGGCGAGCCATGGCTGAAGGCAAAGCAGAGTGTTCTCTGGTGGAGCGATGGCACCATGTGCTGGCTGACAAACATGGGAGAAGCCTCACTCCAAATGAGAGCCAGAGGCCACTTCCAAGCAGGAGGCACTCTGGCTGCACAAGCTAGAGAGTCCTGCTTAGGACTTCCCTCTGGCAACAGAGTGGGTGCCAAGGGCGTGTGGGTGGGAAGGGGCTCGGAAGCCACAGGGGAGGCTTTGGGCACCCAGTGCTCTCCGATGGAAAACGCTGCAGGCCCCAGCCTCCACGCACTCCTCCAAGGCTTGGCAGTGGGAAAGCTGTCCACAGCCGAAGGCCCGAGCTCCTCCCTCGGGCCGTTCTGCCTGCCAGACCCACACTCCCTAGCAGTGTGTTCCTGAGGCAGTTGGACAGTCGGGGCAGTGGCGGCTCTCCCAGCATGGGAGCTCTGCCTAGAACAGTGCTCTGTGTCCAAAGAGGATTCCCTGCACCTCAGGCACTGGGGAGAGATTTTGTGCACACAGGAGACCCCTGGCACACGCAGGGTTTCCCCACGGAAAGCAGTGTGAGAAGGAGCCCCTGCCAGGGAAGCATGGCCCTCTCCCATAGAAGCCCTCCATGCAACAGGCCGTCATGGACTCGGCTACAGGCCTTTGTGGCTGGAGAGACTGCAGCTCCTCTGGAGGCTCTGGGTCAGTTTGCACTCCCCTGCGAGGAAACGAGGCGTGTGGGATGATTCCCTGCCCAAGAATGGCAAGCAGCCTGCTCCTTCCAGTGAGACGCACGTGCGGTGTGAGAGGCTTGGCAGCAGAGAAGAAGCAAGAGGGGCAGCCAGAGAGGGGATGTGCATGCAGCTTGAAGGCCCCAGATCTCCTCCATCCCCACCGGGGAATGCCGGCTCTGCCCGCCAGGCCCCATTCACAGGAGGGCAGCCAGCTTCAGGATCTGCCCTTTCCCAGCCATGAAACCACACACAGCCCACACGCTGAGCCCTGCCAAGGGGGAACGTTGCTCCCCGCATGGGCCGAATGGCACGACTGGGTTAGGGCAGAGAAGGCCCTAGGAGGCCTTCAGGGTGCTGCCCCAGCACAGCAGTGCTCAGGCAAAGGCACTCTGCTTTCTGGAGGCTGGACACACACTGGGGTTTCTGCTTGAGGCAGAGAGAGCTCGGCGGGGCGAGCCATGGCTGAAGGCAAAGCAGAGTGTTCTCTGGTGGAGCGATGGCACCATGTGCTGGCTGACAAGCATGGGAGAAGCCTCACTCCAAATGAGAGCCAGAGGCCACTTCCAAGCAGGAGGCACTCTGGCTGCACAAGCTAGAGAGTCCTGCTTAGGACTTCCCTCTGGCAACAGAGTGGGTGCCAAGGGCGTGTGGGTGGGAAGGGGCTCGGAAGCCACAGGGGAGGCTTTGGGCACCCAGTGCTCTCCGATGGAAAACGCTGCAGGCCCCAGCCTCCACGCACTCCTCCAAGGCTTGGCAGTGGGAAAGCTGTCCACAGCCGAAGGCCCGAGCTCCTCCCTCGGGCCGTTCTGCCTGCCAGACCCACACTCCCTAGCAGTGTGTTCCTGAGGCAGTTGGACAGTCGGGGCAGTGGCGGCTCTCCCAGCATGGGAGCTCTGCCTAGAACAGTGCTCTGTGTCCAAAGAGGATTCCCTGCACCTCAGGCACTGGGGAGAGATTTTGTGCACACAGGAGACCCCTGGCACACGCAGGGTTTCCCCACGGAAAGCAGTGTGAGAAGGAGCCCCTGCCAGGGAAGCATGGCCCTCTCCCATAGAAGCCCTCCATGCAACAGGCCGTCATGGACTCGGCTACAGGCCTTTGTGGCTGGAGAGACTGCAGCTCCTCTGGAGGCTCTGGGTCAGTTTGCACTCCCCTGCGAGGAAACGAGGCGTGTGGGATGATTCCCTGCCCAAGAATGGCAAGCAGCCTGCTCCTTCCAGTGAGACGCACGTGCGGTGTGAGAGGCTTGGCAGCAGAGAAGAAGCAAGAGGGGCAGCCAGAGAGGGGATGTGCATGCAGCTTGAAGGCCCCAGATCTCCTCCATCCCCACCGGGGAATGCCGGCTCTGCCCGCCAGGCCCCATTCACAGGAGGGCAGCCAGCTTCAGGATCTGCCCTTTCCCAGCCATGAAACCACACACAGCCCACACGCTGAGCCCTGCCAAGGGGGAACGTTGCTCCCCGCATGGGCCGAATGGCACGACTGGGTTAGGGCAGAGAAGGCCCTAGGAGGCCTTCAGGGTGCTGCCCCAGCACAGCAGTGCTCAGGCAAAGGCACTCTGCTTTCTGGAGGCTGGACACACACTGGGGTTTCTGCTTGAGGCAGAGAGAGCTCGGCGGGGCGAGCCATGGCTGAAGGCAAAGCAGAGTGTTCTCTGGTGGAGCGATGGCACCATGTGCAGGCTGACAAACATGGGAGAAGCCTCACTCCAAATGAGAGCCAGAGGCCACTTCCAAGCAGGAGGCACTCTGGCTGCACAAGCTAGAGAGTCCTGCTTAGGACTTCCCTCTGGCAACAGAGTGGGTGCCAAGGGCGTGTGGGTGGGAAGGGGCTCGGAAGCCACAGGGGAGGCTTTGGGCACCCAGTGCTCTCCGATGGAAAACGCTGCAGGCCCCAGCCTCCACGCACTCCTCCAAGGCTTGGCAGTGGGAAAGCTGTCCACAGCCGAAGGCCCGAGCTCCTCCCTCGGGCCGTTCTGCCTGCCAGACCCACACTCCCTAGCAGTGTGTTCCTGAGGCAGTTGGACAGTCGGGGCAGTGGCGGCTCTCCCAGCATGGGAGCTCTGCCTAGAACAGTGCTCTGTGTCCAAAGAGGATTCCCTGCACCTCAGGCACTGGGGAGAGATTTTGTGCACACAGGAGACCCCTGGCACACGCAGGGTTTCCCCACGGAAAGCAGTGTGAGAAGGAGCCCCTGCCAGGGAAGCATGGCCCTCTCCCATAGAAGCCCTCCATGCAACAGGCCGTCATGGACTCGGCTACAGGCCTTTGTGGCTGGAGAGACTGCAGCTCCTCTGGAGGCTCTGGGTCAGTTTGCACTCCCCTGCGAGGAAACGAGGCGTGTGGGATGATTCCCTGCCCAAGAATGGCAAGCAGCCTGCTCCTTCCAGTGAGACGCACGTGCGGTGTGAGAGGCTTGGCAGCAGAGAAGAAGCAAGAGGGGCAGCCAGAGAGGGGATGTGCATGCAGCTTGAAGGCCCCAGATCTCCTCCATCCCCACCGGGGAATGCCGGCTCTGCCCGCCAGGCCCCATTCACAGGAGGGCAGCCAGCTTCAGGATCTGCCCTTTCCCAGCCATGAAACCACACACAGCCCACACGCTGAGCCCTGCCAAGGGGGAACGTTGCTCCCCGCATGGGCCGAATGGCACGACTGGGTTAGGGCAGAGAAGGCCCTAGGAGGCCTTCAGGGTGCTGCCCCAGCACAGCAGTGCTCAGGCAAAGGCACTCT
>NW_026648399.1:0-90011 GCF_030028045.1 Hippopotamus amphibius kiboko | reverse complement strand
CATGCTTATCAGCCAGCAGATGGTGCCATCGCTCCACCAAAAAACTCTCTGCTTTGCCTTCAGCCCTGGCTGCCCTGCTGAGCTCTCTCTGCCTCAAGCAGAAGCTCCAGTGTGCGTCCAGCCTACAGAAAGCAGAGTGCCTTTGCCTGAGCACTGCTATGCTGTGGCAGCACCCTGAAGGCCTCCTAGGGCCTTCTCTGCCCTAACCCAAGTCGTGCCATTCGGCCCATGCGGGGAGCAAAGCTCCCCCTTGGCAGGGCTCAGCGTGTGGCCTGTGTGGGGTTTCATGGCTGGGAAAAGGCAGATCCTGAAGCTGGGTGCCCTCCTGTGAATGGGGCCTGGTGGGCAGAGCCAGCATTCCCTGGTTGGGATGTAGGAGATCTGGGGCCTTCAAGCTGCATGCACATCCCCTCTCTGGCTGCCCCTCTTGCTTCTTCTCTGCTGCCAAGCCTCTCGCACCACACGTGCGTCTCATTGGAAGGAGCAGGCTGCTTGCCATTCTTGGGCAGGGAATCATCCCACACACCTCGTTTCCTCGAAGGGGAGTGCAGACTGACTCAGAGCCTCCAGAGGAGCTGTAGTCTCTCCAGCCACAGAGGCCTGTAGCCGAGTCCATGACAGCCTGTTGCAGGGAGGGCTCCTATGGGAGAGTGCCATGCTTCCCTGGCAGGGGCTGCTTCTCACACTGCTTTCCGTGGGGAAACACTGTGTGCGCCAGGGGTCTCCTGTGTGCACAAAATCTCTCCCCAGTGCCTGAGGTGCAGGGAATCCTCTTTGGACACAGAGCAATGTTCTAGGCAGACCTCCCATGCTGGGAGAGCCTCCACTTCCCCAACTGTCCAACTGCCTCAGGAACACACTTCTAGGGAGTGTGGGTCTAACAGGCAGAACGGCCCGAGTGAGGAACGTGGATGGCAGGCCAAAGCCACTGTGCTGAGCATTCCCCCTGCAAGTCCCAGCTGAAGGCTCTGGGCACCAGGCTCAAGCTGGAATGAGCCTGTAGCCTGGCCTCCAGTCCCAGGCTTTCCCTGGGCACTGCTAGTTTGGGACCCATCCCAGGCTCAGCCAGGCCTCCCTAGGGCCTGTGCTGGCCTGGGCCACTGCCAGCCAGCAGGACCTCGACAGAGCACAGTTCATTCGAGCAGGCCCCAGGGTGTTGCCTGTGTGTCTCTTGCACTGCTGGCAAGCTGCGGGTCCAGAGGCTGAGTGTGCACGTGGCCCCTGGGGCCTGAGCACAAAACAGTCATGACCCCACTTGCAAGCAGGACTCCTGCCACCTCTTCGCTGCCTGCCACACTCCCTTGCTGCCTGCACTGTCTTCACTGCTGGCAGGCCTCTGTGTGCACAGGCCGGTCTACGCCAAGGAAACAAGGGGCTTGCTCTCCCCTTGCTAGGGGCTCCTCCTACAGCACTCTGGACCAGGGCACACACGCCCCTGGACCAGCAGCCTGCAAGGAAGCTGCCGCTGAGCCATGCAGAAAGGCCTGCAGCACTTGGCAGGGAGCCTTCGGCTGTGGACAGCTTTCCCACTGCCAAGCCTTGGAGGAGCTCATGGATGCTGGGGCGTGCAGCGTTTTCCATCGGAGAGCACTGGGGGCCCAAAGCCTCCCCTGTGCCTTCCGAGCCCCTTCCCACCCACAGGCCCTTGGCACCCACTCTGTTGCCAGAGGGAAGTCCTAAGCAGGACTCTCGAGCTTGTGCAGCCAGAGTGCCTCCTGCTTGGAAACGGCCTCAGGAACTCATTTGGAGTGAGGCTGCTCCCATGCTTATCAGCCAGCAGATGGTGCCATCGCTCCACCAAAAAACTCTCTGCTTTGCCTTCAGCCCTGGCTGCCCTGCTGAGCTCTCTCTGCCTCAAGCAGAAGCTCCAGTGTGCGTCCAGCCTACAGAAAGCAGAGTGCCTTTGCCTGAGCACTGCTATGCTGTGGCAGCACCCTGAAGGCCTCCTAGGGCCTTCTCTGCCCTAACCCAAGTCGTGCCATTCGGCCCATGCGGGGAGCAAAGCTCCCCCTTGGCAGGGCTCAGCGTGTGGCCTGTGTGGGGTTTCATGGCTGGGAAAAGGCAGATCCTGAAGCTGGGTGCCCTCCTGTGAATGGGGCCTGGTGGGCAGAGCCAGCATTCCCTGGTTGGGATGTAGGAGATCTGGGGCCTTCAAGCTGCATGCACATCCCCTCTCTGGCTGCCCCTCTTGCTTCTTCTCTGCTGCCAAGCCTCTCGCACCACACGTGCGTCTCATTGGAAGGAGCAGGCTGCTTGCCATTCTTGGGCAGGGAATCATCCCACACACCTCGTTTCCTCGAAGGGGAGTGCAGACTGACTCAGAGCCTCCAGAGGAGCTGTAGTCTCTCCAGCCACAGAGGCCTGTAGCCGAGTCCATGACAGCCTGTTGCAGGGAGGGCTCCTATGGGAGAGTGCCATGCTTCCCTGGCAGGGGCTGCTTCTCACACTGCTTTCCGTGGGGAAACACTGTGTGCGCCAGGGGTCTCCTGTGTGCACAAAATCTCTCCCCAGTGCCTGAGGTGCAGGGAATCCTCTTTGGACACAGAGCAATGTTCTAGGCAGACCTCCCATGCTGGGAGAGCCTCCACTTCCCCAACTGTCCAACTGCCTCAGGAACACACTTCTAGGGAGTGTGGGTCTAACAGGCAGAACGGCCCGAGTGAGGAACGTGGATGGCAGGCCAAAGCCACTGTGCTGAGCATTCCCCCTGCAAGTCCCAGCTGAAGGCTCTGGGCACCAGGCTCAAGCTGGAATGAGCCTGTAGCCTGGCCTCCAGTCCCAGGCTTTCCCTGGGCACTGCTAGTTTGGGACCCATCCCAGGCTCAGCCAGGCCTCCCTAGGGCCTGTGCTGGCCTGGGCCACTGCCAGCCAGCAGGACCTCGACAGAGCACAGTTCATTCGAGCAGGCCCCAGGGTGTTGCCTGTGTGTCTCTTGCACTGCTGGCAAGCTGCGGGTCCAGAGGCTGAGTGTGCACGTGGCCCCTGGGGCCTGAGCACAAAACAGTCATGACCCCACTTGCAAGCAGGACTCCTGCCACCTCTTCGCTGCCTGCCACACTCCCTTGCTGCCTGCACTGTCTTCACTGCTGGCAGGCCTCTGTGTGCACAGGCCGGTCTACGCCAAGGAAACAAGGGGCTTGCTCTCCCCTTGCTAGGAGCTCCTCCTACAGCACTCTGGACCAGGGCACACACGCCCCTGGACCAGCAGCCTGCAAGGAAGCTGCCGCTGAGCCATGCAGAAAGGCCTGCAGCACTTGGCAGGGAGCCTTCGGCTGTGGACAGCTTTCCCACTGCCAAGCCTTGGAGGAGCTCATGGATGCTGGGGCGTGCAGCGTTTTCCATCGGAGAGCACTGGGGGCCCAAAGCCTCCCCTGTGCCTTCCGAGCCCCTTCCCACCCACAGGCCCTTGGCACCCACTCTGTTGCCAGAGGGAAGTCCTAAGCAGGACTCTCGAGCTTGTGCAGCCAGAGTGCCTCCTGCTTGGAAACGGCCTCAGGAACTCATTTGGAGTGAGGCTGCTCCCATGCTTATCAGCCAGCAGATGGTGCCATCGCTCCACCAAAAAACTCTCTGCTTTGCCTTCAGCCCTGGCTGCCCTGCTGAGCTCTCTCTGCCTCAAGCAGAAGCTCCAGTGTGCGTCCAGCCTACAGAAAGCAGAGTGCCTTTGCCTGAGCACTGCTATGCTGTGGCAGCACCCTGAAGGCCTCCTAGGGCCTTCTCTGCCCTAACCCAAGTCGTGCCATTCGGCCCATGCGGGGAGCAAAGCTCCCCCTTGGCAGGGCTCAGCGTGTGGCCTGTGTGGGGTTTCATGGCTGGGAAAAGGCAGATCCTGAAGCTGGGTGCCCTCCTGTGAATGGGGCCTGGTGGGCAGAGCCAGCATTCCCTGGTTGGGATGTAGGAGATCTGGGGCCTTCAAGCTGCATGCACATCCCCTCTCTGGCTGCCCCTCTTGCTTCTTCTCTGCTGCCAAGCCTCTCGCACCACACGTGCGTCTCATTGGAAGGAGCAGGCTGCTTGCCATTCTTGGGCAGGGAATCATCCCACACACCTCGTTTCCTCGAAGGGGAGTGCAGACTGACTCAGAGCCTCCAGAGGAGCTGTAGTCTCTCCAGCCACAGAGGCCTGTAGCCGAGTCCATGACAGCCTGTTGCAGGGAGGGCTCCTATGGGAGAGTGCCATGCTTCCCTGGCAGGGGCTGCTTCTCACACTGCTTTCCGTGGGGAAACACTGTGTGCGCCAGGGGTCTCCTGTGTGCACAAAATCTCTCCCCAGTGCCTGAGGTGCAGGGAATCCTCTTTGGACACAGAGCAATGTTCTAGGCAGACCTCCCATGCTGGGAGAGCCTCCACTTCCCCAACTGTCCAACTGCCTCAGGAACACACTTCTAGGGAGTGTGGGTCTAACAGGCAGAACGGCCCGAGTGAGGAACGTGGATGGCAGGCCAAAGCCACTGTGCTGAGCATTCCCCCTGCAAGTCCCAGCTGAAGGCTCTGGGCACCAGGCTCAAGCTGGAATGAGCCTGTAGCCTGGCCTCCAGTCCCAGGCTTTCCCTGGGCACTGCTAGTTTGGGACCCATCCCAGGCTCAGCCAGGCCTCCCTAGGGCCTGTGCTGGCCTGGGCCACTGCCAGCCAGCAGGACCTCGACAGAGCACAGTTCATTCGAGCAGGCCCCAGGGTGTTGCCTGTGTGTCTCTTGCACTGCTGGCAAGCTGCGGGTCCAGAGGCTGAGTGTGCACGTGGCCCCTGGGGCCTGAGCACAAAACAGTCATGACCCCACTTGCAAGCAGGACTCCTGCCACCTCTTCGCTGCCTGCCACACTCCCTTGCTGCCTGCACTGTCTTCACTGCTGGCAGGCCTCTGTGTGCACAGGCCGGTCTACGCCAAGGAAACAAGGGGCTTGCTCTCCCCTTGCTAGGAGCTCCTCCTACAGCACTCTGGACCAGGGCACACACGCCCCTGGACCAGCAGCCTGCAAGGAAGCTGCCGCTGAGCCATGCAGAAAGGCCTGCAGCACTTGGCAGGGAGCCTTCGGCTGTGGACAGCTTTCCCACTGCCAAGCCTTGGAGGAGCTCATGGATGCTGGGGCGTGCAGCGTTTTCCATCGGAGAGCACTGGGGGCCCAAAGCCTCCCCTGTGCCTTCCGAGCCCCTTCCCACCCACAGGCCCTTGGCACCCACTCTGTTGCCAGAGGGAAGTCCTAAGCAGGACTCTCGAGCTTGTGCAGCCAGAGTGCCTCCTGCTTGGAAACGGCCTCAGGAACTCATTTGGAGTGAGGCTGCTCCCATGCTTATCAGCCAGCAGATGGTGCCATCGCTCCACCAAAAAACTCTCTGCTTTGCCTTCAGCCCTGGCTGCCCTGCTGAGCTCTCTCTGCCTCAAGCAGAAGCTCCAGTGTGCGTCCAGCCTACAGAAAGCAGAGTGCCTTTGCCTGAGCACTGCTATGCTGTGGCAGCACCCTGAAGGCCTCCTAGGGCCTTCTCTGCCCTAACCCAAGTCGTGCCATTCGGCCCATGCGGGGAGCAAAGCTCCCCCTTGGCAGGGCTCAGCGTGTGGCCTGTGTGGGGTTTCATGGCTGGGAAAAGGCAGATCCTGAAGCTGGGTGCCCTCCTGTGAATGGGGCCTGGTGGGCAGAGCCGGCATTCCCTGGTTGGGATGTAGGAGATCTGGGGCCTTCAAGCTGCATGCACATCCCCTCTCTGGCTGCCCCTCTTGCTTCTTCTCTGCTGCCAAGCCTCTCGCACCACACGTGCGTCTCATTGGAAGGAGCAGGCTGCTTGCCATTCTTGGGCAGGGAATCATCCCACACACCTCGTTTCCTCGAAGGGGAGTGCAGACTGACTCAGAGCCTCCAGAGGAGCTGTAGTCTCTCCAGCCACAGAGGCCTGTAGCCGAGTCCATGACAGCCTGTTGCAGGGAGGGCTCCTATGGGAGAGTGCCATGCTTCCCTGGCAGGGGCTGCTTCTCACACTGCTTTCCGTGGGGAAACACTGTGTGCGCCAGGGGTCTCCTGTGTGCACAAAATCTCTCCCCAGTGCCTGAGGTGCAGGGAATCCTCTTTGGACACAGAGCAATGTTCTAGGCAGACCTCCCATGCTGGGAGAGCCTCCACTTCCCCAACTGTCCAACTGCCTCAGGAACACACTTCTAGGGAGTGTGGGTCTAACAGGCAGAACGGCCCGAGTGAGGAACGTGGATGGCAGGCCAAAGCCACTGTGCTGAGCATTCCCCCTGCAAGTCCCAGCTGAAGGCTCTGGGCACCAGGCTCAAGCTGGAATGAGCCTGTAGCCTGGCCTCCAGTCCCAGGCTTTCCCTGGGCACTGCTAGTTTGGGACCCATCCCAGGCTCAGCCAGGCCTCCCTAGGGCCTGTGCTGGCCTGGGCCACTGCCAGCCAGCAGGACCTCGACAGAGCACAGTTCATTCGAGCAGGCCCCAGGGTGTTGCCTGTGTGTCTCTTGCACTGCTGGCAAGCTGCGGGTCCAGAGGCTGAGTGTGCACGTGGCCCCTGGGGCCTGAGCACAAAACAGTCATGACCCCACTTGCAAGCAGGACTCCTGCCACCTCTTCGCTGCCTGCCACACTCCCTTGCTGCCTGCACTGTCTTCACTGCTGGCAGGCCTCTGTGTGCACAGGCCGGTCTACGCCAAGGAAACAAGGGGCTTGCTCTCCCCTTGCTAGGAGCTCCTCCTACAGCACTCTGGACCAGGGCACACACGCCCCTGGACCAGCAGCCTGCAAGGAAGCTGCCGCTGAGCCATGCAGAAAGGCCTGCAGCACTTGGCAGGGAGCCTTCGGCTGTGGACAGCTTTCCCACTGCCAAGCCTTGGAGGAGCTCATGGATGCTGGGGCGTGCAGCGTTTTCCTTCGGAGAGCACTGGGGGCCCAAAGCCTCCCCTGTGCCTTCCGAGCCCCTTCCCACCCACAGGCCCTTGGCACCCACTCTGTTGCCAGAGGGAAGTCCTAAGCAGGACTCTCGAGCTTGTGCAGCCAGAGTGCCTCCTGCTTGGAAACGGCCTCAGGAACTCATTTGGAGTGAGGCTGCTCCCATGCTTATCAGCCAGCAGATGGTGCCATCGCTCCACCAAAAAACTCTCTGCTTTGCCTTCAGCCCTGGCTGCCCTGCTGAGCTCTCTCTGCCTCAAGCAGAAGCTCCAGTGTGCGTCCAGCCTACAGAAAGCAGAGTGCCTTTGCCTGAGCACTGCTATGCTGTGGCAGCACCCTGAAGGCCTCCTAGGGCCTTCTCTGCCCTAACCCAAGTCGTGCCATTCGGCCCATGCGGGGAGCAAAGCTCCCCCTTGGCAGGGCTCAGCGTGTGGCCTGTGTGGGGTTTCATGGCTGGGAAAAGGCAGATCCTGAAGCTGGGTGCCCTCCTGTGAATGGGGCCTGGTGGGCAGAGCCGGCATTCCCTGGTTGGGATGTAGGAGATCTGGGGCCTTCAAGCTGCATGCCCATCCCCTCTCTGGCTGCCCCTCTTGCTTCTTCTCTGCTGCCAAGCCTCTCGCACCACACGTGCGTCTCATTGGAAGGAGCAGGCTGCTTGCCATTCTTGGGCAGGGAATCATCCCACACACCTCGTTTCCTCGAAGGGGAGTGCAGACTGACTCAGAGCCTCCAGAGGAGCTGTAGTCTCTCCAGCCACAGAGGCCTGTAGCCGAGTCCATGACAGCCTGTTGCAGGGAGGGCTCCTATGGGAGAGTGCCATGCTTCCCTGGCAGGGGCTCCTTCTCACACTGCTTTCCGTGGGGAAACACTGTGTGCGCCAGGGGTCTCCTGTGTGCACAAAATCTCTCCCCAGTGCCTGAGGTGCAGGGAATCCTCTTTGGACACAGAGCAATGTTCTAGGCAGACCTCCCATGCTGGGAGAGCCTCCACTTCCCCAACTGTCCAACTGCCTCAGGAACACACTTCTAGGGAGTGTGGGTCTAACAGGCAGAACGGCCCGAGTGAGGAACGTGGATGGCAGGCCAAAGCCACTGTGCTGAGCATTCCCCCTGCAAGTCCCAGCTGAAGGCTCTGGGCACCAGGCTCAAGCTGGAATGAGCCTGTAGCCTGGCCTCCAGTCCCAGGCTTTCCCTGGGCACTGCTAGTTTGGGACCCATCCCAGGCTCAGCCAGGCCTCCCTAGGGCCTGTGCTGGCCTGGGCCACTGCCAGCCAGCAGGACCTCGACAGAGCACAGTTCATTCGAGCAGGCCCCAGGGTGTTGCCTGTGTGTCTCTTGCACTGCTGGCAAGCTGCGGGTCCAGAGGCTGAGTGTGCACGTGGCCCCTGGGGCCTGAGCACAAAACAGTCATGACCCCACTTGCAAGCAGGACTCCTGCCACCTCTTCGCTGCCTGCCACACTCCCTTGCTGCCTGCACTGTCTTCACTGCTGGCAGGCCTCTGTGTGCACAGGCCGGTCTACGCCAAGGAAACAAGGGGCTTGCTCTCCCCTTGCTAGGGGCTCCTCCTACAGCACTCTGGACCAGGGCACACACGCCCCTGGACCAGCAGCCTGCAAGGAAGCTGCCGCTGAGCCATGCAGAAAGGCCTGCAGCACTTGGCAGGGAGCCTTCGGCTGTGGACAGCTTTCCCACTGCCAAGCCTTGGAGGAGCTCATGGATGCTGGGGCGTGCAGCGTTTTCCTTCGGAGAGCACTGGGGGCCCAAAGCCTCCCCTGTGCCTTCCGAGCCCCTTCCCACCCACAGGCCCTTGGCACCCACTCTGTTGCCAGAGGGAAGTCCTAAGCAGGACTCTCGAGCTTGTGCAGCCAGAGTGCCTCCTGCTTGGAAACGGCCTCAGGAACTCATTTGGAGTGAGGCTGCTCCCATGCTTATCAGCCAGCAGATGGTGCCATCGCTCCACCAAAAAACTCTCTGCTTTGCCTTCAGCCCTGGCTGCCCTGCTGAGCTCTCTCTGCCTCAAGCAGAAGCTCCAGTGTGCGTCCAGCCTACAGAAAGCAGAGTGCCTTTGCCTGAGCACTGCTATGCTGTGGCAGCACCCTGAAGGCCTCTTAGGGCCTTCTCTGCCCTAACCCAAGTCGTGCCATTCGGCCCATGCGGGGAGCAAAGCTCCCCCTTGGCAGGGCTCAGCGTGTGGCCTGTGTGGGGTTTCATGGCTGGGAAAAGGCAGATCCTGAAGCTGGGTGCCCTCCTGTGAATGGGGCCTGATGGGCAGAGCCGGCATTCCCTGGTTGGGATGTAGGAGATCTGGGGCCTTCAAGCTGCATGCACATCCCCTCTCTGGCTGCCCCTCTTGCTTCTTCTCTGCTGCCAAGCCTCTCGCACCACACGTGCGTCTCATTGGAAGGAGCAGGCTGCTTGCCATTCTTGGGCAGGGAATCATCCCACACACCTCGTTTCCTCGAAGGGGAGTGCAGACTGACTCAGAGCCTCCAGAGGAGCTGTAGTCTCTCCAGCCACAGAGGCCTGTAGCCGAGTCCATGACAGCCTGTTGCAGGGAGGGCTCCTATGGGAGAGTGCCATGCTTCCCTGGCAGGGGCTGCTTCTCACACTGCTTTCCGTGGGGAAACACTGTGTGCGCCAGGGGTCTCCTGTGTGCACAAAATCTCTCCCCAGTGCCTGAGGTGCAGGGAATCCTCTTTGGACACAGAGCAATGTTCTAGGCAGACCTCCCATGCTGGGAGAGCCTCCACTTCCCCAACTGTCCAACTGCCTCAGGAACACACTTCTAGGGAGTGTGGGTCTAACAGGCAGAACGGCCCGAGTGAGGAACGTGGATGGCAGGCCAAAGCCACTGTGCTGAGCATTCCCCCTGCAAGTCCCAGCTGAAGGCTCTGGGCACCAGGCTCAAGCTGGAATGAGCCTGTAGCCTGGCCTCCAGTCCCAGGCTTTCCCTGGGCACTGCTAGTTTGGGACCCATCCCAGGCTCAGCCAGGCCTCCCTAGGGCCTGTGCTGGCCTGGGCCACTGCCAGCCAGCAGGACCTCGACAGAGCACAGTTCATTCGAGCAGGCCCCAGGGTGTTGCCTGTGTGTCTCTTGCACTGCTGGCAAGCTGCGGGTCCAGAGGCTGAGTGTGCACGTGGCCCCTGGGGCCTGAGCACAAAACAGTCATGACCCCACTTGCAAGCAGGACTCCTGCCACCTCTTCGCTGCCTGCCACACTCCCTTGCTGCCTGCACTGTCTTCACTGCTGGCAGGCCTCTGTGTGCACAGGCCGGTCTACGCCAAGGAAACAAGGGGCTTGCTCTCCCCTTGCTAGGGGCTCCTCCTACAGCACTCTGGACCAGGGCACACACGCCCCTGGACCAGCAGCCTGCAAGGAAGCTGCCGCTGAGCCATGCAGAAAGGCCTGCAGCACTTGGCAGGGAGCCTTCGGCTGTGGACAGCTTTCCCACTGCCAAGCCTTGGAGGAGCTCATGGATGCTGGGGCGTGCAGCGTTTTCCTTCGGAGAGCACTGGGGGCCCAAAGCCTCCCCTGTGCCTTCCGAGCCCCTTCCCACCCACAGGCCCTTGGCACCCACTCTGTTGCCAGAGGGAAGTCCTAAGCAGGACTCTCGAGCTTGTGCAGCCAGAGTGCCTCCTGCTTGGAAACGGCCTCAGGAACTCATTTGGAGTGAGGCTGCTCCCATGCTTATCAGCCAGCAGATGGTGCCATCGCTCCACCAAAAAACTCTCTGCTTTGCCTTCAGCCCTGGCTGCCCTGCTGAGCTCTCTCTGCCTCAAGCAGAAGCTCCAGTGTGCGTCCAGCCTACAGAAAGCAGAGTGCCTTTGCCTGAGCACTGCTATGCTGTGGCAGCACCCTGAAGGCCTCCTAGGGCCTTCTCTGCCCTAACCCAAGTCGTGCCATTCGGCCCATGCGGGGAGCAAAGCTCCCCCTTGGCAGGGCTCAGCGTGTGGCCTGTGTGGGGTTTCATGGCTGGGAAAAGGCAGATCCTGAAGCTGGGTGCCCTCCTGTGAATGGGGCCTGGTGGGCAGAGCCAGCATTCCCTGGTTGGGATGTAGGAGATCTGGGGCCTTCAAGCTGCATGCACATCCCCTCTCTGGCTGCCCCTCTTGCTTCTTCTCTGCTGCCAAGCCTCTCGCACCACACGTGCGTCTCATTGGAAGGAGCAGGCTGCTTGCCATTCTTGGGCAGGGAATCATCCCACACACCTCGTTTCCTCGAAGGGGAGTGCAGACTGACTCAGAGCCTCCAGAGGAGCTGTAGTCTCTCCAGCCACAGAGGCCTGTAGCCGAGTCCATGACAGCCTGTTGCAGGGAGGGCTCCTATGGGAGAGTGCCATGCTTCCCTGGCAGGGGCTGCTTCTCACACTGCTTTCCGTGGGGAAACACTGTGTGCGCCAGGGGTCTCCTGTGTGCACAAAATCTCTCCCCAGTGCCTGAGGTGCAGGGAATCCTCTTTGGACACAGAGCAATGTTCTAGGCAGACCTCCCATGCTGGGAGAGCCTCCACTTCCCCAACTGTCCAACTGCCTCAGGAACACACTTCTAGGGAGTGTGGGTCTAACAGGCAGAACGGCCCGAGTGAGGAACGTGGATGGCAGGCCAAAGCCACTGTGCTGAGCATTCCCCCTGCAAGTCCCAGCTGAAGGCTCTGGGCACCAGGCTCAAGCTGGAATGAGCCTGTAGCCTGGCCTCCAGTCCCAGGCTTTCCCTGGGCACTGCTAGTTTGGGACCCATCCCAGGCTCAGCCAGGCCTCCCTAGGGCCTGTGCTGGCCTGGGCCACTGCCAGCCAGCAGGACCTCGACAGAGCACAGTTCATTCGAGCAGGCCCCAGGGTGTTGCCTGTGTGTCTCTTGCACTGCTGGCAAGCTGCGGGTCCAGAGGCTGAGTGTGCACGTGGCCCCTGGGGCCTGAGCACAAAACAGTCATGACCCCACTTGCAAGCAGGACTCCTGCCACCTCTTCGCTGCCTGCCACACTCCCTTGCTGCCTGCACTGTCTTCACTGCTGGCAGGCCTCTGTGTGCACAGGCCGGTCTACGCCAAGGAAACAAGGGGCTTGCTCTCCCCTTGCTAGGGGCTCCTCCTACAGCACTCTGGACCAGGGCACACACGCCCCTGGACCAGCAGCCTGCAAGGAAGCTGCCGCTGAGCCATGCAGAAAGGCCTGCAGCACTTGGCAGGGAGCCTTCGGCTGTGGACAGCTTTCCCACTGCCAAGCCTTGGAGGAGCTCATGGATGCTGGGGCGTGCAGCGTTTTCCTTCGGAGAGCACTGGGGGCCCAAAGCCTCCCCTGTGCCTTCCGAGCCCCTTCCCACCCACAGGCCCTTGGCACCCACTCTGTTGCCAGAGGGAAGTCCTAAGCAGGACTCTCGAGCTTGTGCAGCCAGAGTGCCTCCTGCTTGGAAACGGCCTCAGGAACTCATTTGGAGTGAGGCTGCTCCCATGCTTATCAGCCAGCAGATGGTGCCATCGCTCCACCAAAAAACTCTCTGCTTTGCCTTCAGCCCTGGCTGCCCTGCTGAGCTCTCTCTGCCTCAAGCAGAAGCTCCAGTGTGCGTCCAGCCTACAGAAAGCAGAGTGCCTTTGCCTGAGCACTGCTATGCTGTGGCAGCACCCTGAAGGCCTCCTAGGGCCTTCTCTGCCCTAACCCAAGTCGTGCCATTCGGCCCATGCGGGGAGCAAAGCTCCCCCTTGGCAGGGCTCAGCGTGTGGCCTGTGTGGGGTTTCATGGCTGGGAAAAGGCAGATCCTGAAGCTGGGTGCCCTCCTGTGAATGGGGCCTGGTGGGCAGAGCCAGCATTCCCTGGTTGGGATGTAGGAGATCTGGGGCCTTCAAGCTGCATGCACATCCCCTCTCTGGCTGCCCCTCTTGCTTCTTCTCTGCTGCCAAGCCTCTCGCACCACACGTGCGTCTCATTGGAAGGAGCAGGCTGCTTGCCATTCTTGGGCAGGGAATCATCCCACACACCTCGTTTCCTCGAAGGGGAGTGCAGACTGACTCAGAGCCTCCAGAGGAGCTGTAGTCTCTCCAGCCACAGAGGCCTGTAGCCGAGTCCATGACAGCCTGTTGCAGGGAGGGCTCCTATGGGAGAGTGCCATGCTTCCCTGGCAGGGGCTCCTTCTCACACTGCTTTCCGTGGGGAAACACTGTGTGCGCCAGGGGTCTCCTGTGTGCACAAAATCTCTCCCCAGTGCCTGAGGTGCAGGGAATCCTCTTTGGACACAGAGCAATGTTCTAGGCAGACCTCCCATGCTGGGAGAGCCTCCACTTCCCCAACTGTCCAACTGCCTCAGGAACACACTTCTAGGGAGTGTGGGTCTAACAGGCAGAACGGCCCGAGTGAGGAACGTGGATGGCAGGCCAAAGCCACTGTGCTGAGCATTCCCCCTGCAAGTCCCAGCTGAAGGCTCTGGGCACCAGGCTCAAGCTGGAATGAGCCTGTAGCCTGGCCTCCAGTCCCAGGCTTTCCCTGGGCACTGCTAGTTTGGGACCCATCCCAGGCTCAGCCAGGCCTCCCTAGGGCCTGTGCTGGCCTGGGCCACTGCCAGCCAGCAGGACCTCGACAGAGCACAGTTCATTCGAGCAGGCCCCAGGGTGTTGCCTGTGTGTCTCTTGCACTGCTGGCAAGCTGCGGGTCCAGAGGCTGAGTGTGCACGTGGCCCCTGGGGCCTGAGCACAAAACAGTCATGACCCCACTTGCAAGCAGGACTCCTGCCACCTCTTCGCTGCCTGCCACACTCCCTTGCTGCCTGCACTGTCTTCACTGCTGGCAGGCCTCTGTGTGCACAGGCCGGTCTACGCCAAGGAAACAAGGGGCTTGCTCTCCCCTTGCTAGGGGCTCCTCCTACAGCACTCTGGACCAGGGCACACACGCCCCTGGACCAGCAGCCTGCAAGGAAGCTGCCGCTGAGCCATGCAGAAAGGCCTGCAGCACTTGGCAGGGAGCCTTCGGCTGTGGACAGCTTTCCCACTGCCAAGCCTTGGAGGAGCTCATGGATGCTGGGGCGTGCAGCGTTTTCCTTCGGAGAGCACTGGGGGCCCAAAGCCTCCCCTGTGCCTTCCGAGCCCCTTCCCACCCACAGGCCCTTGGCACCCACTCTGTTGCCAGAGGGAAGTCCTAAGCAGGACTCTCGAGCTTGTGCAGCCAGAGTGCCTCCTGCTTGGAAACGGCCTCAGGAACTCATTTGGAGTGAGGCTGCTCCCATGCTTATCAGCCAGCAGATGGTGCCATCGCTCCACCAAAAAACTCTCTGCTTTGCCTTCAGCCCTGGCTGCCCTGCTGAGCTCTCTCTGCCTCAAGCAGAAGCTCCAGTGTGCGTCCAGCCTACAGAAAGCAGAGTGCCTTTGCCTGAGCACTGCTATGCTGTGGCAGCACCCTGAAGGCCTCTTAGGGCCTTCTCTGCCCTAACCCAAGTCGTGCCATTCGGCCCATGCGGGGAGCAAAGCTCCCCCTTGGCAGGGCTCAGCGTGTGGCCTGTGTGGGGTTTCATGGCTGGGAAAAGGCAGATCCTGAAGCTGGGTGCCCTCCTGTGAATGGGGCCTGATGGGCAGAGCCGGCATTCCCTGGTTGGGATGTAGGAGATCTGGGGCCTTCAAGCTGCATGCACATCCCCTCTCTGGCTGCCCCTCTTGCTTCTTCTCTGCTGCCAAGCCTCTCGCACCACACGTGCGTCTCATTGGAAGGAGCAGGCTGCTTGCCATTCTTGGGCAGGGAATCATCCCACACACCTCGTTTCCTCGAAGGGGAGTGCAGACTGACTCAGAGCCTCCAGAGGAGCTGTAGTCTCTCCAGCCACAGAGGCCTGTAGCCGAGTCCATGACAGCCTGTTGCAGGGAGGGCTCCTATGGGAGAGTGCCATGCTTCCCTGGCAGGGGCTGCTTCTCACACTGCTTTCCGTGGGGAAACACTGTGTGCGCCAGGGGTCTCCTGTGTGCACAAAATCTCTCCCCAGTGCCTGAGGTGCAGGGAATCCTCTTTGGACACAGAGCAATGTTCTAGGCAGACCTCCCATGCTGGGAGAGCCTCCACTTCCCCAACTGTCCAACTGCCTCAGGAACACACTTCTAGGGAGTGTGGGTCTAACAGGCAGAACGGCCCGAGTGAGGAACGTGGATGGCAGGCCAAAGCCACTGTGCTGAGCATTCCCCCTGCAAGTCCCAGCTGAAGGCTCTGGGCACCAGGCTCAAGCTGGAATGAGCCTGTAGCCTGGCCTCCAGTCCCAGGCTTTCCCTGGGCACTGCTAGTTTGGGACCCATCCCAGGCTCAGCCAGGCCTCCCTAGGGCCTGTGCTGGCCTGGGCCACTGCCAGCCAGCAGGACCTCGACAGAGCACAGTTCATTCGAGCAGGCCCCAGGGTGTTGCCTGTGTGTCTCTTGCACTGCTGGCAAGCTGCGGGTCCAGAGGCTGAGTGTGCACGTGGCCCCTGGGGCCTGAGCACAAAACAGTCATGACCCCACTTGCAAGCAGGACTCCTGCCACCTCTTCGCTGCCTGCCACACTCCCTTGCTGCCTGCACTGTCTTCACTGCTGGCAGGCCTCTGTGTGCACAGGCCGGTCTACGCCAAGGAAACAAGGGGCTTGCTCTCCCCTTGCTAGGGGCTCCTCCTACAGCACTCTGGACCAGGGCACACACGCCCCTGGACCAGCAGCCTGCAAGGAAGCTGCCGCTGAGCCATGCAGAAAGGCCTGCAGCACTTGGCAGGGAGCCTTCGGCTGTGGACAGCTTTCCCACTGCCAAGCCTTGGAGGAGCTCATGGATGCTGGGGCGTGCAGCGTTTTCCTTCGGAGAGCACTGGGGGCCCAAAGCCTCCCCTGTGCCTTCCGAGCCCCTTCCCACCCACAGGCCCTTGGCACCCACTCTGTTGCCAGAGGGAAGTCCTAAGCAGGACTCTCGAGCTTGTGCAGCCAGAGTGCCTCCTGCTTGGAAACGGCCTCAGGAACTCATTTGGAGTGAGGCTGCTCCCATGCTTATCAGCCAGCAGATGGTGCCATCGCTCCACCAAAAAACTCTCTGCTTTGCCTTCAGCCCTGGCTGCCCTGCTGAGCTCTCTCTGCCTCAAGCAGAAGCTCCAGTGTGCGTCCAGCCTACAGAAAGCAGAGTGCCTTTGCCTGAGCACTGCTATGCTGTGGCAGCACCCTGAAGGCCTCCTAGGGCCTTCTCTGCCCTAACCCAAGTCGTGCCATTCGGCCCATGCGGGGAGCAAAGCTCCCCCTTGGCAGGGCTCAGCGTGTGGCCTGTGTGGGGTTTCATGGCTGGGAAAAGGCAGATCCTGAAGCTGGGTGCCCTCCTGTGAATGGGGCCTGGTGGGCAGAGCCAGCATTCCCTGGTTGGGATGTAGGAGATCTGGGGCCTTCAAGCTGCATGCACATCCCCTCTCTGGCTGCCCCTCTTGCTTCTTCTCTGCTGCCAAGCCTCTCGCACCACACGTGCGTCTCATTGGAAGGAGCAGGCTGCTTGCCATTCTTGGGCAGGGAATCATCCCACACACCTCGTTTCCTCGAAGGGGAGTGCAGACTGACTCAGAGCCTCCAGAGGAGCTGTAGTCTCTCCAGCCACAGAGGCCTGTAGCCGAGTCCATGACAGCCTGTTGCAGGGAGGGCTCCTATGGGAGAGTGCCATGCTTCCCTGGCAGGGGCTGCTTCTCACACTGCTTTCCGTGGGGAAACACTGTGTGCGCCAGGGGTCTCCTGTGTGCACAAAATCTCTCCCCAGTGCCTGAGGTGCAGGGAATCCTCTTTGGACACAGAGCAATGTTCTAGGCAGACCTCCCATGCTGGGAGAGCCTCCACTTCCCCAACTGTCCAACTGCCTCAGGAACACACTTCTAGGGAGTGTGGGTCTAACAGGCAGAACGGCCCGAGTGAGGAACGTGGATGGCAGGCCAAAGCCACTGTGCTGAGCATTCCCCCTGCAAGTCCCAGCTGAAGGCTCTGGGCACCAGGCTCAAGCTGGAATGAGCCTGTAGCCTGGCCTCCAGTCCCAGGCTTTCCCTGGGCACTGCTAGTTTGGGACCCATCCCAGGCTCAGCCAGGCCTCCCTAGGGCCTGTGCTGGCCTGGGCCACTGCCAGCCAGCAGGACCTCGACAGAGCACAGTTCATTCGAGCAGGCCCCAGGGTGTTGCCTGTGTGTCTCTTGCACTGCTGGCAAGCTGCGGGTCCAGAGGCTGAGTGTGCACGTGGCCCCTGGGGCCTGAGCACAAAACAGTCATGACCCCACTTGCAAGCAGGACTCCTGCCACCTCTTCGCTGCCTGCCACACTCCCTTGCTGCCTGCACTGTCTTCACTGCTGGCAGGCCTCTGTGTGCACAGGCCGGTCTACGCCAAGGAAACAAGGGGCTTGCTCTCCCCTTGCTAGGGGCTCCTCCTACAGCACTCTGGACCAGGGCACACACGCCCCTGGACCAGCAGCCTGCAAGGAAGCTGCCGCTGAGCCATGCAGAAAGGCCTGCAGCACTTGGCAGGGAGCCTTCGGCTGTGGACAGCTTTCCCACTGCCAAGCCTTGGAGGAGCTCATGGATGCTGGGGCGTGCAGCGTTTTCCTTCGGAGAGCACTGGGGGCCCAAAGCCTCCCCTGTGCCTTCCGAGCCCCTTCCCACCCACAGGCCCTTGGCACCCACTCTGTTGCCAGAGGGAAGTCCTAAGCAGGACTCTCGAGCTTGTGCAGCCAGAGTGCCTCCTGCTTGGAAACGGCCTCAGGAACTCATTTGGAGTGAGGCTGCTCCCATGCTTATCAGCCAGCAGATGGTGCCATCGCTCCACCAAAAAACTCTCTGCTTTGCCTTCAGCCCTGGCTGCCCTGCTGAGCTCTCTCTGCCTCAAGCAGAAGCTCCAGTGTGCGTCCAGCCTACAGAAAGCAGAGTGCCTTTGCCTGAGCACTGCTATGCTGTGGCAGCACCCTGAAGGCCTCCTAGGGCCTTCTCTGCCCTAACCCAAGTCGTGCCATTCGGCCCATGCGGGGAGCAAAGCTCCCCCTTGGCAGGGCTCAGCGTGTGGCCTGTGTGGGGTTTCATGGCTGGGAAAAGGCAGATCCTGAAGCTGGGTGCCCTCCTGTGAATGGGGCCTGGTGGGCAGAGCCAGCATTCCCTGGTTGGGATGTAGGAGATCTGGGGCCTTCAAGCTGCATGCACATCCCCTCTCTGGCTGCCCCTCTTGCTTCTTCTCTGCTGCCAAGCCTCTCGCACCACACGTGCGTCTCATTGGAAGGAGCAGGCTGCTTGCCATTCTTGGGCAGGGAATCATCCCACACACCTCGTTTCCTCGAAGGGGAGTGCAGACTGACTCAGAGCCTCCAGAGGAGCTGTAGTCTCTCCAGCCACAGAGGCCTGTAGCCGAGTCCATGACAGCCTGTTGCAGGGAGGGCTCCTATGGGAGAGTGCCATGCTTCCCTGGCAGGGGCTGCTTCTCACACTGCTTTCCGTGGGGAAACACTGTGTGCGCCAGGGGTCTCCTGTGTGCACAAAATCTCTCCCCAGTGCCTGAGGTGCAGGGAATCCTCTTTGGACACAGAGCAATGTTCTAGGCAGACCTCCCATGCTGGGAGAGCCTCCACTTCCCCAACTGTCCAACTGCCTCAGGAACACACTTCTAGGGAGTGTGGGTCTAACAGGCAGAACGGCCCGAGTGAGGAACGTGGATGGCAGGCCAAAGCCACTGTGCTGAGCATTCCCCCTGCAAGTCCCAGCTGAAGGCTCTGGGCACCAGGCTCAAGCTGGAATGAGCCTGTAGCCTGGCCTCCAGTCCCAGGCTTTCCCTGGGCACTGCTAGTTTGGGACCCATCCCAGGCTCAGCCAGGCCTCCCTAGGGCCTGTGCTGGCCTGGGCCACTGCCAGCCAGCAGGACCTCGACAGAGCACAGTTCATTCGAGCAGGCCCCAGGGTGTTGCCTGTGTGTCTCTTGCACTGCTGGCAAGCTGCGGGTCCAGAGGCTGAGTGTGCACGTGGCCCCTGGGGCCTGAGCACAAAACAGTCATGACCCCACTTGCAAGCAGGACTCCTGCCACCTCTTCGCTGCCTGCCACACTCCCTTGCTGCCTGCACTGTCTTCACTGCTGGCAGGCCTCTGTGTGCACAGGCCGGTCTACGCCAAGGAAACAAGGGGCTTGCTCTCCCCTTGCTAGGGGCTCCTCCTACAGCACTCTGGACCAGGGCACACACGCCCCTGGACCAGCAGCCTGCAAGGAAGCTGCCGCTGAGCCATGCAGAAAGGCCTGCAGCACTTGGCAGGGAGCCTTCGGCTGTGGACAGCTTTCCCACTGCCAAGCCTTGGAGGAGCTCATGGATGCTGGGGCGTGCAGCGTTTTCCTTCGGAGAGCACTGGGGGCCCAAAGCCTCCCCTGTGCCTTCCGAGCCCCTTCCCACCCACAGGCCCTTGGCACCCACTCTGTTGCCAGAGGGAAGTCCTAAGCAGGACTCTCGAGCTTGTGCAGCCAGAGTGCCTCCTGCTTGGAAACGGCCTCAGGAACTCATTTGGAGTGAGGCTGCTCCCATGCTTATCAGCCAGCAGATGGTGCCATCGCTCCACCAAAAAACTCTCTGCTTTGCCTTCAGCCCTGGCTGCCCTGCTGAGCTCTCTCTGCCTCAAGCAGAAGCTCCAGTGTGCGTCCAGCCTACAGAAAGCAGAGTGCCTTTGCCTGAGCACTGCTATGCTGTGGCAGCACCCTGAAGGCCTCCTAGGGCCTTCTCTGCCCTAACCCAAGTCGTGCCATTCGGCCCATGCGGGGAGCAAAGCTCCCCCTTGGCAGGGCTCAGCGTGTGGCCTGTGTGGGGTTTCATGGCTGGGAAAAGGCAGATCCTGAAGCTGGGTGCCCTCCTGTGAATGGGGCCTGGTGGGCAGAGCCAGCATTCCCTGGTTGGGATGTAGGAGATCTGGGGCCTTCAAGCTGCATGCACATCCCCTCTCTGGCTGCCCCTCTTGCTTCTTCTCTGCTGCCAAGCCTCTCGCACCACACGTGCGTCTCATTGGAAGGAGCAGGCTGCTTGCCATTCTTGGGCAGGGAATCATCCCACACACCTCGTTTCCTCGAAGGGGAGTGCAGACTGACTCAGAGCCTCCAGAGGAGCTGTAGTCTCTCCAGCCACAGAGGCCTGTAGCCGAGTCCATGACAGCCTGTTGCAGGGAGGGCTCCTATGGGAGAGTGCCATGCTTCCCTGGCAGGGGCTGCTTCTCACACTGCTTTCCGTGGGGAAACACTGTGTGCGCCAGGGGTCTCCTGTGTGCACAAAATCTCTCCCCAGTGCCTGAGGTGCAGGGAATCCTCTTTGGACACAGAGCAATGTTCTAGGCAGACCTCCCATGCTGGGAGAGCCTCCACTTCCCCAACTGTCCAACTGCCTCAGGAACACACTTCTAGGGAGTGTGGGTCTAACAGGCAGAACGGCCCGAGTGAGGAACGTGGATGGCAGGCCAAAGCCACTGTGCTGAGCATTCCCCCTGCAAGTCCCAGCTGAAGGCTCTGGGCACCAGGCTCAAGCTGGAATGAGCCTGTAGCCTGGCCTCCAGTCCCAGGCTTTCCCTGGGCACTGCTAGTTTGGGACCCATCCCAGGCTCAGCCAGGCCTCCCTAGGGCCTGTGCTGGCCTGGGCCACTGCCAGCCAGCAGGACCTCGACAGAGCACAGTTCATTCGAGCAGGCCCCAGGGTGTTGCCTGTGTGTCTCTTGCACTGCTGGCAAGCTGCGGGTCCAGAGGCTGAGTGTGCACGTGGCCCCTGGGGCCTGAGCACAAAACAGTCATGACCCCACTTGCAAGCAGGACTCCTGCCACCTCTTCGCTGCCTGCCACACTCCCTTGCTGCCTGCACTGTCTTCACTGCTGGCAGGCCTCTGTGTGCACAGGCCGGTCTACGCCAAGGAAACAAGGGGCTTGCTCTCCCCTTGCTAGGGGCTCCTCCTACAGCACTCTGGACCAGGGCACACACGCCCCTGGACCAGCAGCCTGCAAGGAAGCTGCCGCTGAGCCATGCAGAAAGGCCTGCAGCACTTGGCAGGGAGCCTTCGGCTGTGGACAGCTTTCCCACTGCCAAGCCTTGGAGGAGCTCATGGATGCTGGGGCGTGCAGCGTTTTCCTTCGGAGAGCACTGGGGGCCCAAAGCCTCCCCTGTGCCTTCCGAGCCCCTTCCCACCCACAGGCCCTTGGCACCCACTCTGTTGCCAGAGGGAAGTCCTAAGCAGGACTCTCGAGCTTGTGCAGCCAGAGTGCCTCCTGCTTGGAAACGGCCTCAGGAACTCATTTGGAGTGAGGCTGCTCCCATGCTTATCAGCCAGCAGATGGTGCCATCGCTCCACCAAAAAACTCTCTGCTTTGCCTTCAGCCCTGGCTGCCCTGCTGAGCTCTCTCTGCCTCAAGCAGAAGCTCCAGTGTGCGTCCAGCCTACAGAAAGCAGAGTGCCTTTGCCTGAGCACTGCTATGCTGTGGCAGCACCCTGAAGGCCTCCTAGGGCCTTCTCTGCCCTAACCCAAGTCGTGCCATTCGGCCCATGCGGGGAGCAAAGCTCCCCCTTGGCAGGGCTCAGCGTGTGGCCTGTGTGGGGTTTCATGGCTGGGAAAAGGCAGATCCTGAAGCTGGGTGCCCTCCTGTGAATGGGGCCTGGTGGGCAGAGCCAGCATTCCCTGGTTGGGATGTAGGAGATCTGGGGCCTTCAAGCTGCATGCACATCCCCTCTCTGGCTGCCCCTCTTGCTTCTTCTCTGCTGCCAAGCCTCTCGCACCACACGTGCGTCTCATTGGAAGGAGCAGGCTGCTTGCCATTCTTGGGCAGGGAATCATCCCACACACCTCGTTTCCTCGAAGGGGAGTGCAGACTGACTCAGAGCCTCCAGAGGAGCTGTAGTCTCTCCAGCCACAGAGGCCTGTAGCCGAGTCCATGACAGCCTGTTGCAGGGAGGGCTCCTATGGGAGAGTGCCATGCTTCCCTGGCAGGGGCTGCTTCTCACACTGCTTTCCGTGGGGAAACACTGTGTGCGCCAGGGGTCTCCTGTGTGCACAAAATCTCTCCCCAGTGCCTGAGGTGCAGGGAATCCTCTTTGGACACAGAGCAATGTTCTAGGCAGACCTCCCATGCTGGGAGAGCCTCCACTTCCCCAACTGTCCAACTGCCTCAGGAACACACTTCTAGGGAGTGTGGGTCTAACAGGCAGAACGGCCCGAGTGAGGAACGTGGATGGCAGGCCAAAGCCACTGTGCTGAGCATTCCCCCTGCAAGTCCCAGCTGAAGGCTCTGGGCACCAGGCTCAAGCTGGAATGAGCCTGTAGCCTGGCCTCCAGTCCCAGGCTTTCCCTGGGCACTGCTAGTTTGGGACCCATCCCAGGCTCAGCCAGGCCTCCCTAGGGCCTGTGCTGGCCTGGGCCACTGCCAGCCAGCAGGACCTCGACAGAGCACAGTTCATTCGAGCAGGCCCCAGGGTGTTGCCTGTGTGTCTCTTGCACTGCTGGCAAGCTGCGGGTCCAGAGGCTGAGTGTGCACGTGGCCCCTGGGGCCTGAGCACAAAACAGTCATGACCCCACTTGCAAGCAGGACTCCTGCCACCTCTTCGCTGCCTGCCACACTCCCTTGCTGCCTGCACTGTCTTCACTGCTGGCAGGCCTCTGTGTGCACAGGCCGGTCTACGCCAAGGAAACAAGGGGCTTGCTCTCCCCTTGCTAGGAGCTCCTCCTACAGCACTCTGGACCAGGGCACACACGCCCCTGGACCAGCAGCCTGCAAGGAAGCTGCCGCTGAGCCATGCAGAAAGGCCTGCAGCACTTGGCAGGGAGCCTTCGGCTGTGGACAGCTTTCCCACTGCCAAGCCTTGGAGGAGCTCATGGATGCTGGGGCGTGCAGCGTTTTCCTTCGGAGAGCACTGGGGGCCCAAAGCCTCCCCTGTGCCTTCCGAGCCCCTTCCCACCCACAGGCCCTTGGCACCCACTCTGTTGCCAGAGGGAAGTCCTAAGCAGGACTCTCGAGCTTGTGCAGCCAGAGTGCCTCCTGCTTGGAAACGGCCTCAGGAACTCATTTGGAGTGAGGCTGCTCCCATGCTTATCAGCCAGCAGATGGTGCCATCGCTCCACCAAAAAACTCTCTGCTTTGCCTTCAGCCCTGGCTGCCCTGCTGAGCTCTCTCTGCCTCAAGCAGAAGCTCCAGTGTGCGTCCAGCCTACAGAAAGCAGAGTGCCTTTGCCTGAGCACTGCTATGCTGTGGCAGCACCCTGAAGGCCTCCTAGGGCCTTCTCTGCCCTAACCCAAGTCGTGCCATTCGGCCCATGCGGGGAGCAAAGCTCCCCCTTGGCAGGGCTCAGCGTGTGGCCTGTGTGGGGTTTCATGGCTGGGAAAAGGCAGATCCTGAAGCTGGGTGCCCTCCTGTGAATGGGGCCTGGTGGGCAGAGCCAGCATTCCCTGGTTGGGATGTAGGAGATCTGGGGCCTTCAAGCTGCATGCACATCCCCTCTCTGGCTGCCCCTCTTGCTTCTTCTCTGCTGCCAAGCCTCTCGCACCACACGTGCGTCTCATTGGAAGGAGCAGGCTGCTTGCCATTCTTGGGCAGGGAATCATCCCACACACCTCGTTTCCTCGAAGGGGAGTGCAGACTGACTCAGAGCCTCCAGAGGAGCTGTAGTCTCTCCAGCCACAGAGGCCTGTAGCCGAGTCCATGACAGCCTGTTGCAGGGAGGGCTCCTATGGGAGAGTGCCATGCTTCCCTGGCAGGGGCTGCTTCTCACACTGCTTTCCGTGGGGAAACACTGTGTGCGCCAGGGGTCTCCTGTGTGCACAAAATCTCTCCCCAGTGCCTGAGGTGCAGGGAATCCTCTTTGGACACAGAGCAATGTTCTAGGCAGACCTCCCATGCTGGGAGAGCCTCCACTTCCCCAACTGTCCAACTGCCTCAGGAACACACTTCTAGGGAGTGTGGGTCTAACAGGCAGAACGGCCCGAGTGAGGAACGTGGATGGCAGGCCAAAGCCACTGTGCTGAGCATTCCCCCTGCAAGTCCCAGCTGAAGGCTCTGGGCACCAGGCTCAAGCTGGAATGAGCCTGTAGCCTGGCCTCCAGTCCCAGGCTTTCCCTGGGCACTGCTAGTTTGGGACCCATCCCAGGCTCAGCCAGGCCTCCCTAGGGCCTGTGCTGGCCTGGGCCACTGCCAGCCAGCAGGACCTCGACAGAGCACAGTTCATTCGAGCAGGCCCCAGGGTGTTGCCTGTGTGTCTCTTGCACTGCTGGCAAGCTGCGGGTCCAGAGGCTGAGTGTGCACGTGGCCCCTGGGGCCTGAGCACAAAACAGTCATGACCCCACTTGCAAGCAGGACTCCTGCCACCTCTTCGCTGCCTGCCACACTCCCTTGCTGCCTGCACTGTCTTCACTGCTGGCAGGCCTCTGTGTGCACAGGCCGGTCTACGCCAAGGAAACAAGGGGCTTGCTCTCCCCTTGCTAGGGGCTCCTCCTACAGCACTCTGGACCAGGGCACACACGCCCCTGGACCAGCAGCCTGCAAGGAAGCTGCCGCTGAGCCATGCAGAAAGGCCTGCAGCACTTGGCAGGGAGCCTTCGGCTGTGGACAGCTTTCCCACTGCCAAGCCTTGGAGGAGCTCATGGATGCTGGGGCGTGCAGCGTTTTCCTTCGGAGAGCACTGGGGGCCCAAAGCCTCCCCTGTGCCTTCCGAGCCCCTTCCCACCCACAGGCCCTTGGCACCCACTCTGTTGCCAGAGGGAAGTCCTAAGCAGGACTCTCGAGCTTGTGCAGCCAGAGTGCCTCCTGCTTGGAAACGGCCTCAGGAACTCATTTGGAGTGAGGCTGCTCCCATGCTTATCAGCCAGCAGATGGTGCCATCGCTCCACCAAAAAACTCTCTGCTTTGCCTTCAGCCCTGGCTGCCCTGCTGAGCTCTCTCTGCCTCAAGCAGAAGCTCCAGTGTGCGTCCAGCCTACAGAAAGCAGAGTGCCTTTGCCTGAGCACTGCTATGCTGTGGCAGCACCCTGAAGGCCTCCTAGGGCCTTCTCTGCCCTAACCCAAGTCGTGCCATTCGGCCCATGCGGGGAGCAAAGCTCCCCCTTGGCAGGGCTCAGCGTGTGGCCTGTGTGGGGTTTCATGGCTGGGAAAAGGCAGATCCTGAAGCTGGGTGCCCTCCTGTGAATGGGGCCTGGTGGGCAGAGCCAGCATTCCCTGGTTGGGATGTAGGAGATCTGGGGCCTTCAAGCTGCATGCACATCCCCTCTCTGGCTGCCCCTCTTGCTTCTTCTCTGCTGCCAAGCCTCTCGCACCACACGTGCGTCTCATTGGAAGGAGCAGGCTGCTTGCCATTCTTGGGCAGGGAATCATCCCACACACCTCGTTTCCTCGAAGGGGAGTGCAGACTGACTCAGAGCCTCCAGAGGAGCTGTAGTCTCTCCAGCCACAGAGGCCTGTAGCCGAGTCCATGACAGCCTGTTGCAGGGAGGGCTCCTATGGGAGAGTGCCATGCTTCCCTGGCAGGGGCTGCTTCTCACACTGCTTTCCGTGGGGAAACACTGTGTGCGCCAGGGGTCTCCTGTGTGCACAAAATCTCTCCCCAGTGCCTGAGGTGCAGGGAATCCTCTTTGGACACAGAGCAATGTTCTAGGCAGACCTCCCATGCTGGGAGAGCCTCCACTTCCCCAACTGTCCAACTGCCTCAGGAACACACTTCTAGGGAGTGTGGGTCTAACAGGCAGAACGGCCCGAGTGAGGAACGTGGATGGCAGGCCAAAGCCACTGTGCTGAGCATTCCCCCTGCAAGTCCCAGCTGAAGGCTCTGGGCACCAGGCTCAAGCTGGAATGAGCCTGTAGCCTGGCCTCCAGTCCCAGGCTTTCCCTGGGCACTGCTAGTTTGGGACCCATCCCAGGCTCAGCCAGGCCTCCCTAGGGCCTGTGCTGGCCTGGGCCACTGCCAGCCAGCAGGACCTCGACAGAGCACAGTTCATTCGAGCAGGCCCCAGGGTGTTGCCTGTGTGTCTCTTGCACTGCTGGCAAGCTGCGGGTCCAGAGGCTGAGTGTGCACGTGGCCCCTGGGGCCTGAGCACAAAACAGTCATGACCCCACTTGCAAGCAGGACTCCTGCCACCTCTTCGCTGCCTGCCACACTCCCTTGCTGCCTGCACTGTCTTCACTGCTGGCAGGCCTCTGTGTGCACAGGCCGGTCTACGCCAAGGAAACAAGGGGCTTGCTCTCCCCTTGCTAGGAGCTCCTCCTACAGCACTCTGGACCAGGGCACACACGCCCCTGGACCAGCAGCCTGCAAGGAAGCTGCCGCTGAGCCATGCAGAAAGGCCTGCAGCACTTGGCAGGGAGCCTTCGGCTGTGGACAGCTTTCCCACTGCCAAGCCTTGGAGGAGCTCATGGATGCTGGGGCGTGCAGCGTTTTCCTTCGGAGAGCACTGGGGGCCCAAAGCCTCCCCTGTGCCTTCCGAGCCCCTTCCCACCCACAGGCCCTTGGCACCCACTCTGTTGCCAGAGGGAAGTCCTAAGCAGGACTCTCGAGCTTGTGCAGCCAGAGTGCCTCCTGCTTGGAAACGGCCTCAGGAACTCATTTGGAGTGAGGCTGCTCCCATGCTTATCAGCCAGCAGATGGTGCCATCGCTCCACCAAAAAACTCTCTGCTTTGCCTTCAGCCCTGGCTGCCCTGCTGAGCTCTCTCTGCCTCAAGCAGAAGCTCCAGTGTGCGTCCAGCCTACAGAAAGCAGAGTGCCTTTGCCTGAGCACTGCTATGCTGTGGCAGCACCCTGAAGGCCTCCTAGGGCCTTCTCTGCCCTAACCCAAGTCGTGCCATTCGGCCCATGCGGGGAGCAAAGCTCCCCCTTGGCAGGGCTCAGCGTGTGGCCTGTGTGGGGTTTCATGGCTGGGAAAAGGCAGATCCTGAAGCTGGGTGCCCTCCTGTGAATGGGGCCTGGTGGGCAGAGCCAGCATTCCCTGGTTGGGATGTAGGAGATCTGGGGCCTTCAAGCTGCATGCACATCCCCTCTCTGGCTGCCCCTCTTGCTTCTTCTCTGCTGCCAAGCCTCTCGCACCACACGTGCGTCTCATTGGAAGGAGCAGGCTGCTTGCCATTCTTGGGCAGGGAATCATCCCACACACCTCGTTTCCTCGAAGGGGAGTGCAGACTGACTCAGAGCCTCCAGAGGAGCTGTAGTCTCTCCAGCCACAGAGGCCTGTAGCCGAGTCCATGACAGCCTGTTGCAGGGAGGGCTCCTATGGGAGAGTGCCATGCTTCCCTGGCAGGGGCTGCTTCTCACACTGCTTTCCGTGGGGAAACACTGTGTGCGCCAGGGGTCTCCTGTGTGCACAAAATCTCTCCCCAGTGCCTGAGGTGCAGGGAATCCTCTTTGGACACAGAGCAATGTTCTAGGCAGACCGCCCATGCTGGGAGAGCCTCCACTTCCCCAACTGTCCAACTGCCTCAGGAACACACTTCTAGGGAGTGTGGGTCTAACAGGCAGAACGGCCCGAGTGAGGAACGTGGATGGCAGGCCAAAGCCACTGTGCTGAGCATTCCCCCTGCAAGTCCCAGCTGAAGGCTCTGGGCACCAGGCTCAAGCTGGAATGAGCCTGTAGCCTGGCCTCCAGTCCCAGGCTTTCCCTGGGCACTGCTAGTTTGGGACCCATCCCAGGCTCAGCCAGGCCTCCCTAGGGCCTGTGCTGGCCTGGGCCACTGCCAGCCAGCAGGACCTCGACAGAGCACAGTTCATTCGAGCAGGCCCCAGGGTGTTGCCTGTGTGTCTCTTGCACTGCTGGCAAGCTGCGGGTCCAGAGGCTGAGTGTGCACGTGGCCCCTGGGGCCTGAGCACAAAACAGTCATGACCCCACTTGCAAGCAGGACTCCTGCCACCTCTTCGCTGCCTGCCACACTCCCTTGCTGCCTGCACTGTCTTCACTGCTGGCAGGCCTCTGTGTGCACAGGCCGGTCTACGCCAAGGAAACAAGGGGCTTGCTCTCCCCTTGCTAGGGGCTCCTCCTACAGCACTCTGGACCAGGGCACACACGCCCCTGGACCAGCAGCCTGCAAGGAAGCTGCCGCTGAGCCATGCAGAAAGGCCTGCAGCACTTGGCAGGGAGCCTTCGGCTGTGGACAGCTTTCCCACTGCCAAGCCTTGGAGGAGCTCATGGATGCTGGGGCGTGCAGCGTTTTCCTTCGGAGAGCACTGGGGGCCCAAAGCCTCCCCTGTGCCTTCCGAGCCCCTTCCCACCCACAGGCCCTTGGCACCCACTCTGTTGCCAGAGGGAAGTCCTAAGCAGGACTCTCGAGCTTGTGCAGCCAGAGTGCCTCCTGCTTGGAAACGGCCTCAGGAACTCATTTGGAGTGAGGCTGCTCCCATGCTTATCAGCCAGCAGATGGTGCCATCGCTCCACCAAAAAACTCTCTGCTTTGCCTTCAGCCCTGGCTGCCCTGCTGAGCTCTCTCTGCCTCAAGCAGAAGCTCCAGTGTGCGTCCAGCCTACAGAAAGCAGAGTGCCTTTGCCTGAGCACTGCTATGCTGTGGCAGCACCCTGAAGGCCTCCTAGGGCCTTCTCTGCCCTAACCCAAGTCGTGCCATTCGGCCCATGCGGGGAGCAAAGCTCCCCCTTGGCAGGGCTCAGCGTGTGGCCTGTGTGGGGTTTCATGGCTGGGAAAAGGCAGATCCTGAAGCTGGGTGCCCTCCTGTGAATGGGGCCTGGTGGGCAGAGCCAGCATTCCCTGGTTGGGATGTAGGAGATCTGGGGCCTTCAAGCTGCATGCACATCCCCTCTCTGGCTGCCCCTCTTGCTTCTTCTCTGCTGCCAAGCCTCTCGCACCACACGTGCGTCTCATTGGAAGGAGCAGGCTGCTTGCCATTCTTGGGCAGGGAATCATCCCACACACCTCGTTTCCTCGAAGGGGAGTGCAGACTGACTCAGAGCCTCCAGAGGAGCTGTAGTCTCTCCAGCCACAGAGGCCTGTAGCCGAGTCCATGACAGCCTGTTGCAGGGAGGGCTCCTATGGGAGAGTGCCATGCTTCCCTGGCAGGGGCTGCTTCTCACACTGCTTTCCGTGGGGAAACACTGTGTGCGCCAGGGGTCTCCTGTGTGCACAAAATCTCTCCCCAGTGCCTGAGGTGCAGGGAATCCTCTTTGGACACAGAGCAATGTTCTAGGCAGACCTCCCATGCTGGGAGAGCCTCCACTTCCCCAACTGTCCAACTGCCTCAGGAACACACTTCTAGGGAGTGTGGGTCTAACAGGCAGAACGGCCCGAGTGAGGAACGTGGATGGCAGGCCAAAGCCACTGTGCTGAGCATTCCCCCTGCAAGTCCCAGCTGAAGGCTCTGGGCACCAGGCTCAAGCTGGAATGAGCCTGTAGCCTGGCCTCCAGTCCCAGGCTTTCCCTGGGCACTGCTAGTTTGGGACCCATCCCAGGCTCAGCCAGGCCTCCCTAGGGCCTGTGCTGGCCTGGGCCACTGCCAGCCAGCAGGACCTCGACAGAGCACAGTTCATTCGAGCAGGCCCCAGGGTGTTGCCTGTGTGTCTCTTGCACTGCTGGCAAGCTGCGGGTCCAGAGGCTGAGTGTGCACGTGGCCCCTGGGGCCTGAGCACAAAACAGTCATGACCCCACTTGCAAGCAGGACTCCTGCCACCTCTTCGCTGCCTGCCACACTCCCTTGCTGCCTGCACTGTCTTCACTGCTGGCAGGCCTCTGTGTGCACAGGCCGGTCTACGCCAAGGAAACAAGGGGCTTGCTCTCCCCTTGCTAGGGGCTCCTCCTACAGCACTCTGGACCAGGGCACACACGCCCCTGGACCAGCAGCCTGCAAGGAAGCTGCCGCTGAGCCATGCAGAAAGGCCTGCAGCACTTGGCAGGGAGCCTTCGGCTGTGGACAGCTTTCCCACTGCCAAGCCTTGGAGGAGCTCATGGATGCTGGGGCGTGCAGCGTTTTCCTTCGGAGAGCACTGGGGGCCCAAAGCCTCCCCTGTGCCTTCCGAGCCCCTTCCCACCCACAGGCCCTTGGCACCCACTCTGTTGCCAGAGGGAAGTCCTAAGCAGGACTCTCGAGCTTGTGCAGCCAGAGTGCCTCCTGCTTGGAAACGGCCTCAGGAACTCATTTGGAGTGAGGCTGCTCCCATGCTTATCAGCCAGCAGATGGTGCCATCGCTCCACCAAAAAACTCTCTGCTTTGCCTTCAGCCCTGGCTGCCCTGCTGAGCTCTCTCTGCCTCAAGCAGAAGCTCCAGTGTGCGTCCAGCCTACAGAAAGCAGAGTGCCTTTGCCTGAGCACTGCTATGCTGTGGCAGCACCCTGAAGGCCTCCTAGGGCCTTCTCTGCCCTAACCCAAGTCGTGCCATTCGGCCCATGCGGGGAGCAAAGCTCCCCCTTGGCAGGGCTCAGCGTGTGGCCTGTGTGGGGTTTCATGGCTGGGAAAAGGCAGATCCTGAAGCTGGGTGCCCTCCTGTGAATGGGGCCTGGTGGGCAGAGCCAGCATTCCCTGGTTGGGATGTAGGAGATCTGGGGCCTTCAAGCTGCATGCACATCCCCTCTCTGGCTGCCCCTCTTGCTTCTTCTCTGCTGCCAAGCCTCTCGCACCACACGTGCGTCTCATTGGAAGGAGCAGGCTGCTTGCCATTCTTGGGCAGGGAATCATCCCACACACCTCGTTTCCTCGAAGGGGAGTGCAGACTGACTCAGAGCCTCCAGAGGAGCTGTAGTCTCTCCAGCCACAGAGGCCTGTAGCCGAGTCCATGACAGCCTGTTGCAGGGAGGGCTCCTATGGGAGAGTGCCATGCTTCCCTGGCAGGGGCTGCTTCTCACACTGCTTTCCGTGGGGAAACACTGTGTGCGCCAGGGGTCTCCTGTGTGCACAAAATCTCTCCCCAGTGCCTGAGGTGCAGGGAATCCTCTTTGGACACAGAGCAATGTTCTAGGCAGACCTCCCATGCTGGGAGAGCCTCCACTTCCCCAACTGTCCAACTGCCTCAGGAACACACTTCTAGGGAGTGTGGGTCTAACAGGCAGAACGGCCCGAGTGAGGAACGTGGATGGCAGGCCAAAGCCACTGTGCTGAGCATTCCCCCTGCAAGTCCCAGCTGAAGGCTCTGGGCACCAGGCTCAAGCTGGAATGAGCCTGTAGCCTGGCCTCCAGTCCCAGGCTTTCCCTGGGCACTGCTAGTTTGGGACCCATCCCAGGCTCAGCCAGGCCTCCCTAGGGCCTGTGCTGGCCTGGGCCACTGCCAGCCAGCAGGACCTCGACAGAGCACAGTTCATTCGAACAGGCCCCAGGGTGTTGCCTGTGTGTCTCTTGCACTGCTGGCAAGCTGCGGGTCCAGAGGCTGAGTGTGCACGTGGCCCCTGGGGCCTGAGCACAAAACAGTCATGACCCCACTTGCAAGCAGGACTCCTGCCACCTCTTCGCTGCCTGCCACACTCCCTTGCTGCCTGCACTGTCTTCACTGCTGGCAGGCCTCTGTGTGCACAGGCCGGTCTACGCCAAGGAAACAAGGGGCTTGCTCTCCCCTTGCTAGGAGCTCCTCCTACAGCACTCTGGACCAGGGCACACACGCCCCTGGACCAGCAGCCTGCAAGGAAGCTGCCGCTGAGCCATGCAGAAAGGCCTGCAGCACTTGGCAGGGAGCCTTCGGCTGTGGACAGCTTTCCCACTGCCAAGCCTTGGAGGAGCTCATGGATGCTGGGGCGTGCAGCGTTTTCCATCGGAGAGCACTGGGGGCCCAAAGCCTCCCCTGTGCCTTCCGAGCCCCTTCCCACCCACAGGCCCTTGGCACCCACTCTGTTGCCAGAGGGAAGTCCTAAGCAGGACTCTCGAGCTTGTGCAGCCAGAGTGCCTCCTGCTTGGAAACGGCCTCAGGAACTCATTTGGAGTGAGGCTGCTCCCATGCTTATCAGCCAGCAGATGGTGCCATCGCTCCACCAAAAAACTCTCTGCTTTGCCTTCAGCCCTGGCTGCCCTGCTGAGCTCTCTCTGCCTCAAGCAGAAGCTCCAGTGTGCGTCCAGCCTACAGAAAGCAGAGTGCCTTTGCCTGAGCACTGCTATGCTGTGGCAGCACCCTGAAGGCCTCCTAGGGCCTTCTCTGCCCTAACCCAAGTCGTGCCATTCGGCCCATGCGGGGAGCAAAGCTCCCCCTTGGCAGGGCTCAGCGTGTGGCCTGTGTGGGGTTTCATGGCTGGGAAAAGGCAGATCCTGAAGCTGGGTGCCCTCCTGTGAATGGGGCCTGGTGGGCAGAGCCAGCATTCCCTGGTTGGGATGTAGGAGATCTGGGGCCTTCAAGCTGCATGCACATCCCCTCTCTGGCTGCCCCTCTTGCTTCTTCTCTGCTGCCAAGCCTCTCGCACCACACGTGCGTCTCATTGGAAGGAGCAGGCTGCTTGCCATTCTTGGGCAGGGAATCATCCCACACACCTCGTTTCCTCGAAGGGGAGTGCAGACTGACTCAGAGCCTCCAGAGGAGCTGTAGTCTCTCCAGCCACAGAGGCCTGTAGCCGAGTCCATGACAGCCTGTTGCAGGGAGGGCTCCTATGGGAGAGTGCCATGCTTCCCTGGCAGGGGCTGCTTCTCACACTGCTTTCCGTGGGGAAACACTGTGTGCGCCAGGGGTCTCCTGTGTGCACAAAATCTCTCCCCAGTGCCTGAGGTGCAGGGAATCCTCTTTGGACACAGAGCAATGTTCTAGGCAGACCTCCCATGCTGGGAGAGCCTCCACTTCCCCAACTGTCCAACTGCCTCAGGAACACACTTCTAGGGAGTGTGGGTCTAACAGGCAGAACGGCCCGAGTGAGGAACGTGGATGGCAGGCCAAAGCCACTGTGCTGAGCATTCCCCCTGCAAGTCCCAGCTGAAGGCTCTGGGCACCAGGCTCAAGCTGGAATGAGCCTGTAGCCTGGCCTCCAGTCCCAGGCTTTCCCTGGGCACTGCTAGTTTGGGACCCATCCCAGGCTCAGCCAGGCCTCCCTAGGGCCTGTGCTGGCCTGGGCCACTGCCAGCCAGCAGGACCTCGACAGAGCACAGTTCATTCGAGCAGGCCCCAGGGTGTTGCCTGTGTGTCTCTTGCACTGCTGGCAAGCTGCGGGTCCAGAGGCTGAGTGTGCACGTGGCCCCTGGGGCCTGAGCACAAAACAGTCATGACCCCACTTGCAAGCAGGACTCCTGCCACCTCTTCGCTGCCTGCCACACTCCCTTGCTGCCTGCACTGTCTTCACTGCTGGCAGGCCTCTGTGTGCACAGGCCGGTCTACGCCAAGGAAACAAGGGGCTTGCTCTCCCCTTGCTAGGGGCTCCTCCTACAGCACTCTGGACCAGGGCACACACGCCCCTGGACCAGCAGCCTGCAAGGAAGCTGCCGCTGAGCCATGCAGAAAGGCCTGCAGCACTTGGCAGGGAGCCTTCGGCTGTGGACAGCTTTCCCACTGCCAAGCCTTGGAGGAGCTCATGGATGCTGGGGCGTGCAGCGTTTTCCTTCGGAGAGCACTGGGGGCCCAAAGCCTCCCCTGTGCCTTCCGAGCCCCTTCCCACCCACAGGCCCTTGGCACCCACTCTGTTGCCAGAGGGAAGTCCTAAGCAGGACTCTCGAGCTTGTGCAGCCAGAGTGCCTCCTGCTTGGAAACGGCCTCAGGAACTCATTTGGAGTGAGGCTGCTCCCATGCTTATCAGCCAGCAGATGGTGCCATCGCTCCACCAAAAAACTCTCTGCTTTGCCTTCAGCCCTGGCTGCCCTGCTGAGCTCTCTCTGCCTCAAGCAGAAGCTCCAGTGTGCGTCCAGCCTACAGAAAGCAGAGTGCCTTTGCCTGAGCACTGCTATGCTGTGGCAGCACCCTGAAGGCCTCCTAGGGCCTTCTCTGCCCTAACCCAAGTCGTGCCATTCGGCCCATGCGGGGAGCAAAGCTCCCCCTTGGCAGGGCTCAGCGTGTGGCCTGTGTGGGGTTTCATGGCTGGGAAAAGGCAGATCCTGAAGCTGGGTGCCCTCCTGTGAATGGGGCCTGGTGGGCAGAGCCAGCATTCCCTGGTTGGGATGTAGGAGATCTGGGGCCTTCAAGCTGCATGCACATCCCCTCTCTGGCTGCCCCTCTTGCTTCTTCTCTGCTGCCAAGCCTCTCGCACCACACGTGCGTCTCATTGGAAGGAGCAGGCTGCTTGCCATTCTTGGGCAGGGAATCATCCCACACACCTCGTTTCCTCGAAGGGGAGTGCAGACTGACTCAGAGCCTCCAGAGGAGCTGTAGTCTCTCCAGCCACAGAGGCCTGTAGCCGAGTCCATGACAGCCTGTTGCAGGGAGGGCTCCTATGGGAGAGTGCCATGCTTCCCTGGCAGGGGCTGCTTCTCACACTGCTTTCCGTGGGGAAACACTGTGTGCGCCAGGGGTCTCCTGTGTGCACAAAATCTCTCCCCAGTGCCTGAGGTGCAGGGAATCCTCTTTGGACACAGAGCAATGTTCTAGGCAGACCGCCCATGCTGGGAGAGCCTCCACTTCCCCAACTGTCCAACTGCCTCAGGAACACACTTCTAGGGAGTGTGGGTCTAACAGGCAGAACGGCCCGAGTGAGGAACGTGGATGGCAGGCCAAAGCCACTGTGCTGAGCATTCCCCCTGCAAGTCCCAGCTGAAGGCTCTGGGCACCAGGCTCAAGCTGGAATGAGCCTGTAGCCTGGCCTCCAGTCCCAGGCTTTCCCTGGGCACTGCTAGTTTGGGACCCATCCCAGGCTCAGCCAGGCCTCCCTAGGGCCTGTGCTGGCCTGGGCCACTGCCAGCCAGCAGGACCTCGACAGAGCACAGTTCATTCGAGCAGGCCCCAGGGTGTTGCCTGTGTGTCTCTTGCACTGCTGGCAAGCTGCGGGTCCAGAGGCTGAGTGTGCACGTGGCCCCTGGGGCCTGAGCACAAAACAGTCATGACCCCACTTGCAAGCAGGACTCCTGCCACCTCTTCGCTGCCTGCCACACTCCCTTGCTGCCTGCACTGTCTTCACTGCTGGCAGGCCTCTGTGTGCACAGGCCGGTCTACGCCAAGGAAACAAGGGGCTTGCTCTCCCCTTGCTAGGGGCTCCTCCTACAGCACTCTGGACCAGGGCACACACGCCCCTGGACCAGCAGCCTGCAAGGAAGCTGCCGCTGAGCCATGCAGAAAGGCCTGCAGCACTTGGCAGGGAGCCTTCGGCTGTGGACAGCTTTCCCACTGCCAAGCCTTGGAGGAGCTCATGGATGCTGGGGCGTGCAGCGTTTTCCTTCGGAGAGCACTGGGGGCCCAAAGCCTCCCCTGTGCCTTCCGAGCCCCTTCCCACCCACAGGCCCTTGGCACCCACTCTGTTGCCAGAGGGAAGTCCTAAGCAGGACTCTCGAGCTTGTGCAGCCAGAGTGCCTCCTGCTTGGAAACGGCCTCAGGAACTCATTTGGAGTGAGGCTGCTCCCATGCTTATCAGCCAGCAGATGGTGCCATCGCTCCACCAAAAAACTCTCTGCTTTGCCTTCAGCCCTGGCTGCCCTGCTGAGCTCTCTCTGCCTCAAGCAGAAGCTCCAGTGTGCGTCCAGCCTACAGAAAGCAGAGTGCCTTTGCCTGAGCACTGCTATGCTGTGGCAGCACCCTGAAGGCCTCCTAGGGCCTTCTCTGCCCTAACCCAAGTCGTGCCATTCGGCCCATGCGGGGAGCAAAGCTCCCCCTTGGCAGGGCTCAGCGTGTGGCCTGTGTGGGGTTTCATGGCTGGGAAAAGGCAGATCCTGAAGCTGGGTGCCCTCCTGTGAATGGGGCCTGGTGGGCAGAGCCAGCATTCCCTGGTTGGGATGTAGGAGATCTGGGGCCTTCAAGCTGCATGCACATCCCCTCTCTGGCTGCCCCTCTTGCTTCTTCTCTGCTGCCAAGCCTCTCGCACCACACGTGCGTCTCATTGGAAGGAGCAGGCTGCTTGCCATTCTTGGGCAGGGAATCATCCCACACACCTCGTTTCCTCGAAGGGGAGTGCAGACTGACTCAGAGCCTCCAGAGGAGCTGTAGTCTCTCCAGCCACAGAGGCCTGTAGCCGAGTCCATGACAGCCTGTTGCAGGGAGGGCTCCTATGGGAGAGTGCCATGCTTCCCTGGCAGGGGCTGCTTCTCACACTGCTTTCCGTGGGGAAACACTGTGTGCGCCAGGGGTCTCCTGTGTGCACAAAATCTCTCCCCAGTGCCTGAGGTGCAGGGAATCCTCTTTGGACACAGAGCAATGTTCTAGGCAGACCTCCCATGCTGGGAGAGCCTCCACTTCCCCAACTGTCCAACTGCCTCAGGAACACACTTCTAGGGAGTGTGGGTCTAACAGGCAGAACGGCCCGAGTGAGGAACGTGGATGGCAGGCCAAAGCCACTGTGCTGAGCATTCCCCCTGCAAGTCCCAGCTGAAGGCTCTGGGCACCAGGCTCAAGCTGGAATGAGCCTGTAGCCTGGCCTCCAGTCCCAGGCTTTCCCTGGGCACTGCTAGTTTGGGACCCATCCCAGGCTCAGCCAGGCCTCCCTAGGGCCTGTGCTGGCCTGGGCCACTGCCAGCCAGCAGGACCTCGACAGAGCACAGTTCATTCGAGCAGGCCCCAGGGTGTTGCCTGTGTGTCTCTTGCACTGCTGGCAAGCTGCGGGTCCAGAGGCTGAGTGTGCACGTGGCCCCTGGGGCCTGAGCACAAAACAGTCATGACCCCACTTGCAAGCAGGACTCCTGCCACCTCTTCGCTGCCTGCCACACTCCCTTGCTGCCTGCACTGTCTTCACTGCTGGCAGGCCTCTGTGTGCACAGGCCGGTCTACGCCAAGGAAACAAGGGGCTTGCTCTCCCCTTGCTAGGGGCTCCTCCTACAGCACTCTGGACCAGGGCACACACGCCCCTGGACCAGCAGCCTGCAAGGAAGCTGCCGCTGAGCCATGCAGAAAGGCCTGCAGCACTTGGCAGGGAGCCTTCGGCTGTGGACAGCTTTCCCACTGCCAAGCCTTGGAGGAGCTCATGGATGCTGGGGCGTGCAGCGTTTTCCTTCGGAGAGCACTGGGGGCCCAAAGCCTCCCCTGTGCCTTCCGAGCCCCTTCCCACCCACAGGCCCTTGGCACCCACTCTGTTGCCAGAGGGAAGTCCTAAGCAGGACTCTCGAGCTTGTGCAGCCAGAGTGCCTCCTGCTTGGAAACGGCCTCAGGAACTCATTTGGAGTGAGGCTGCTCCCATGCTTATCAGCCAGCAGATGGTGCCATCGCTCCACCAAAAAACTCTCTGCTTTGCCTTCAGCCCTGGCTGCCCTGCTGAGCTCTCTCTGCCTCAAGCAGAAGCTCCAGTGTGCGTCCAGCCTACAGAAAGCAGAGTGCCTTTGCCTGAGCACTGCTATGCTGTGGCAGCACCCTGAAGGCCTCCTAGGGCCTTCTCTGCCCTAACCCAAGTCGTGCCATTCGGCCCATGCGGGGAGCAAAGCTCCCCCTTGGCAGGGCTCAGCGTGTGGCCTGTGTGGGGTTTCATGGCTGGGAAAAGGCAGATCCTGAAGCTGGGTGCCCTCCTGTGAATGGGGCCTGGTGGGCAGAGCCAGCATTCCCTGGTTGGGATGTAGGAGATCTGGGGCCTTCAAGCTGCATGCACATCCCCTCTCTGGCTGCCCCTCTTGCTTCTTCTCTGCTGCCAAGCCTCTCGCACCACACGTGCGTCTCATTGGAAGGAGCAGGCTGCTTGCCATTCTTGGGCAGGGAATCATCCCACACACCTCGTTTCCTCGAAGGGGAGTGCAGACTGACTCAGAGCCTCCAGAGGAGCTGTAGTCTCTCCAGCCACAGAGGCCTGTAGCCGAGTCCATGACAGCCTGTTGCAGGGAGGGCTCCTATGGGAGAGTGCCATGCTTCCCTGGCAGGGGCTGCTTCTCACACTGCTTTCCGTGGGGAAACACTGTGTGCGCCAGGGGTCTCCTGTGTGCACAAAATCTCTCCCCAGTGCCTGAGGTGCAGGGAATCCTCTTTGGACACAGAGCAATGTTCTAGGCAGACCTCCCATGCTGGGAGAGCCTCCACTTCCCCAACTGTCCAACTGCCTCAGGAACACACTTCTAGGGAGTGTGGGTCTAACAGGCAGAACGGCCCGAGTGAGGAACGTGGATGGCAGGCCAAAGCCACTGTGCTGAGCATTCCCCCTGCAAGTCCCAGCTGAAGGCTCTGGGCACCAGGCTCAAGCTGGAATGAGCCTGTAGCCTGGCCTCCAGTCCCAGGCTTTCCCTGGGCACTGCTAGTTTGGGACCCATCCCAGGCTCAGCCAGGCCTCCCTAGGGCCTGTGCTGGCCTGGGCCACTGCCAGCCAGCAGGACCTCGACAGAGCACAGTTCATTCGAACAGGCCCCAGGGTGTTGCCTGTGTGTCTCTTGCACTGCTGGCAAGCTGCGGGTCCAGAGGCTGAGTGTGCACGTGGCCCCTGGGGCCTGAGCACAAAACAGTCATGACCCCACTTGCAAGCAGGACTCCTGCCACCTCTTCGCTGCCTGCCACACTCCCTTGCTGCCTGCACTGTCTTCACTGCTGGCAGGCCTCTGTGTGCACAGGCCGGTCTACGCCAAGGAAACAAGGGGCTTGCTCTCCCCTTGCTAGGAGCTCCTCCTACAGCACTCTGGACCAGGGCACACACGCCCCTGGACCAGCAGCCTGCAAGGAAGCTGCCGCTGAGCCATGCAGAAAGGCCTGCAGCACTTGGCAGGGAGCCTTCGGCTGTGGACAGCTTTCCCACTGCCAAGCCTTGGAGGAGCTCATGGATGCTGGGGCGTGCAGCGTTTTCCATCGGAGAGCACTGGGGGCCCAAAGCCTCCCCTGTGCCTTCCGAGCCCCTTCCCACCCACAGGCCCTTGGCACCCACTCTGTTGCCAGAGGGAAGTCCTAAGCAGGACTCTCGAGCTTGTGCAGCCAGAGTGCCTCCTGCTTGGAAACGGCCTCAGGAACTCATTTGGAGTGAGGCTGCTCCCATGCTTATCAGCCAGCAGATGGTGCCATCGCTCCACCAAAAAACTCTCTGCTTTGCCTTCAGCCCTGGCTGCCCTGCTGAGCTCTCTCTGCCTCAAGCAGAAGCTCCAGTGTGCGTCCAGCCTACAGAAAGCAGAGTGCCTTTGCCTGAGCACTGCTATGCTGTGGCAGCACCCTGAAGGCCTCCTAGGGCCTTCTCTGCCCTAACCCAAGTCGTGCCATTCGGCCCATGCGGGGAGCAAAGCTCCCCCTTGGCAGGGCTCAGCGTGTGGCCTGTGTGGGGTTTCATGGCTGGGAAAAGGCAGATCCTGAAGCTGGGTGCCCTCCTGTGAATGGGGCCTGGTGGGCAGAGCCAGCATTCCCTGGTTGGGATGTAGGAGATCTGGGGCCTTCAAGCTGCATGCACATCCCCTCTCTGGCTGCCCCTCTTGCTTCTTCTCTGCTGCCAAGCCTCTCGCACCACACGTGCGTCTCATTGGAAGGAGCAGGCTGCTTGCCATTCTTGGGCAGGGAATCATCCCACACACCTCGTTTCCTCGAAGGGGAGTGCAGACTGACTCAGAGCCTCCAGAGGAGCTGTAGTCTCTCCAGCCACAGAGGCCTGTAGCCGAGTCCATGACAGCCTGTTGCAGGGAGGGCTCCTATGGGAGAGTGCCATGCTTCCCTGGCAGGGGCTGCTTCTCACACTGCTTTCCGTGGGGAAACACTGTGTGCGCCAGGGGTCTCCTGTGTGCACAAAATCTCTCCCCAGTGCCTGAGGTGCAGGGAATCCTCTTTGGACACAGAGCAATGTTCTAGGCAGACCTCCCATGCTGGGAGAGCCTCCACTTCCCCAACTGTCCAACTGCCTCAGGAACACACTTCTAGGGAGTGTGGGTCTAACAGGCAGAACGGCCCGAGTGAGGAACGTGGATGGCAGGCCAAAGCCACTGTGCTGAGCATTCCCCCTGCAAGTCCCAGCTGAAGGCTCTGGGCACCAGGCTCAAGCTGGAATGAGCCTGTAGCCTGGCCTCCAGTCCCAGGCTTTCCCTGGGCACTGCTAGTTTGGGACCCATCCCAGGCTCAGCCAGGCCTCCCTAGGGCCTGTGCTGGCCTGGGCCACTGCCAGCCAGCAGGACCTCGACAGAGCACAGTTCATTCGAGCAGGCCCCAGGGTGTTGCCTGTGTGTCTCTTGCACTGCTGGCAAGCTGCGGGTCCAGAGGCTGAGTGTGCACGTGGCCCCTGGGGCCTGAGCACAAAACAGTCATGACCCCACTTGCAAGCAGGACTCCTGCCACCTCTTCGCTGCCTGCCACACTCCCTTGCTGCCTGCACTGTCTTCACTGCTGGCAGGCCTCTGTGTGCACAGGCCGGTCTACGCCAAGGAAACAAGGGGCTTGCTCTCCCCTTGCTAGGGGCTCCTCCTACAGCACTCTGGACCAGGGCACACACGCCCCTGGACCAGCAGCCTGCAAGGAAGCTGCCGCTGAGCCATGCAGAAAGGCCTGCAGCACTTGGCAGGGAGCCTTCGGCTGTGGACAGCTTTCCCACTGCCAAGCCTTGGAGGAGCTCATGGATGCTGGGGCGTGCAGCGTTTTCCTTCGGAGAGCACTGGGGGCCCAAAGCCTCCCCTGTGCCTTCCGAGCCCCTTCCCACCCACAGGCCCTTGGCACCCACTCTGTTGCCAGAGGGAAGTCCTAAGCAGGACTCTCGAGCTTGTGCAGCCAGAGTGCCTCCTGCTTGGAAACGGCCTCAGGAACTCATTTGGAGTGAGGCTGCTCCCATGCTTATCAGCCAGCAGATGGTGCCATCGCTCCACCAAAAAACTCTCTGCTTTGCCTTCAGCCCTGGCTGCCCTGCTGAGCTCTCTCTGCCTCAAGCAGAAGCTCCAGTGTGCGTCCAGCCTACAGAAAGCAGAGTGCCTTTGCCTGAGCACTGCTATGCTGTGGCAGCACCCTGAAGGCCTCCTAGGGCCTTCTCTGCCCTAACCCAAGTCGTGCCATTCGGCCCATGCGGGGAGCAAAGCTCCCCCTTGGCAGGGCTCAGCGTGTGGCCTGTGTGGGGTTTCATGGCTGGGAAAAGGCAGATCCTGAAGCTGGGTGCCCTCCTGTGAATGGGGCCTGGTGGGCAGAGCCAGCATTCCCTGGTTGGGATGTAGGAGATCTGGGGCCTTCAAGCTGCATGCACATCCCCTCTCTGGCTGCCCCTCTTGCTTCTTCTCTGCTGCCAAGCCTCTCGCACCACACGTGCGTCTCATTGGAAGGAGCAGGCTGCTTGCCATTCTTGGGCAGGGAATCATCCCACACACCTCGTTTCCTCGAAGGGGAGTGCAGACTGACTCAGAGCCTCCAGAGGAGCTGTAGTCTCTCCAGCCACAGAGGCCTGTAGCCGAGTCCATGACAGCCTGTTGCAGGGAGGGCTCCTATGGGAGAGTGCCATGCTTCCCTGGCAGGGGCTGCTTCTCACACTGCTTTCCGTGGGGAAACACTGTGTGCGCCAGGGGTCTCCTGTGTGCACAAAATCTCTCCCCAGTGCCTGAGGTGCAGGGAATCCTCTTTGGACACAGAGCAATGTTCTAGGCAGACCTCCCATGCTGGGAGAGCCTCCACTTCCCCAACTGTCCAACTGCCTCAGGAACACACTTCTAGGGAGTGTGGGTCTAACAGGCAGAACGGCCCGAGTGAGGAACGTGGATGGCAGGCCAAAGCCACTGTGCTGAGCATTCCCCCTGCAAGTCCCAGCTGAAGGCTCTGGGCACCAGGCTCAAGCTGGAATGAGCCTGTAGCCTGGCCTCCAGTCCCAGGCTTTCCCTGGGCACTGCTAGTTTGGGACCCATCCCAGGCTCAGCCAGGCCTCCCTAGGGCCTGTGCTGGCCTGGGCCACTGCCAGCCAGCAGGACCTCGACAGAGCACAGTTCATTCGAGCAGGCCCCAGGGTGTTGCCTGTGTGTCTCTTGCACTGCTGGCAAGCTGCGGGTCCAGAGGCTGAGTGTGCACGTGGCCCCTGGGGCCTGAGCACAAAACAGTCATGACCCCACTTGCAAGCAGGACTCCTGCCACCTCTTCGCTGCCTGCCACACTCCCTTGCTGCCTGCACTGTCTTCACTGCTGGCAGGCCTCTGTGTGCACAGGCCGGTCTACGCCAAGGAAACAAGGGGCTTGCTCTCCCCTTGCTAGGGGCTCCTCCTACAGCACTCTGGACCAGGGCACACACGCCCCTGGACCAGCAGCCTGCAAGGAAGCTGCCGCTGAGCCATGCAGAAAGGCCTGCAGCACTTGGCAGGGAGCCTTCGGCTGTGGACAGCTTTCCCACTGCCAAGCCTTGGAGGAGCTCATGGATGCTGGGGCGTGCAGCGTTTTCCTTCGGAGAGCACTGGGGGCCCAAAGCCTCCCCTGTGCCTTCCGAGCCCCTTCCCACCCACAGGCCCTTGGCACCCACTCTGTTGCCAGAGGGAAGTCCTAAGCAGGACTCTCGAGCTTGTGCAGCCAGAGTGCCTCCTGCTTGGAAACGGCCTCAGGAACTCATTTGGAGTGAGGCTGCTCCCATGCTTATCAGCCAGCAGATGGTGCCATCGCTCCACCAAAAAACTCTCTGCTTTGCCTTCAGCCCTGGCTGCCCTGCTGAGCTCTCTCTGCCTCAAGCAGAAGCTCCAGTGTGCGTCCAGCCTACAGAAAGCAGAGTGCCTTTGCCTGAGCACTGCTATGCTGTGGCAGCACCCTGAAGGCCTCCTAGGGCCTTCTCTGCCCTAACCCAAGTCGTGCCATTCGGCCCATGCGGGGAGCAAAGCTCCCCCTTGGCAGGGCTCAGCGTGTGGCCTGTGTGGGGTTTCATGGCTGGGAAAAGGCAGATCCTGAAGCTGGGTGCCCTCCTGTGAATGGGGCCTGGTGGGCAGAGCCAGCATTCCCTGGTTGGGATGTAGGAGATCTGGGGCCTTCAAGCTGCATGCACATCCCCTCTCTGGCTGCCCCTCTTGCTTCTTCTCTGCTGCCAAGCCTCTCGCACCACACGTGCGTCTCATTGGAAGGAGCAGGCTGCTTGCCATTCTTGGGCAGGGAATCATCCCACACACCTCGTTTCCTCGAAGGGGAGTGCAGACTGACTCAGAGCCTCCAGAGGAGCTGTAGTCTCTCCAGCCACAGAGGCCTGTAGCCGAGTCCATGACAGCCTGTTGCAGGGAGGGCTCCTATGGGAGAGTGCCATGCTTCCCTGGCAGGGGCTGCTTCTCACACTGCTTTCCGTGGGGAAACACTGTGTGCGCCAGGGGTCTCCTGTGTGCACAAAATCTCTCCCCAGTGCCTGAGGTGCAGGGAATCCTCTTTGGACACAGAGCAATGTTCTAGGCAGACCTCCCATGCTGGGAGAGCCTCCACTTCCCCAACTGTCCAACTGCCTCAGGAACACACTTCTAGGGAGTGTGGGTCTAACAGGCAGAACGGCCCGAGTGAGGAACGTGGATGGCAGGCCAAAGCCACTGTGCTGAGCATTCCCCCTGCAAGTCCCAGCTGAAGGCTCTGGGCACCAGGCTCAAGCTGGAATGAGCCTGTAGCCTGGCCTCCAGTCCCAGGCTTTCCCTGGGCACTGCTAGTTTGGGACCCATCCCAGGCTCAGCCAGGCCTCCCTAGGGCCTGTGCTGGCCTGGGCCACTGCCAGCCAGCAGGACCTCGACAGAGCACAGTTCATTCGAGCAGGCCCCAGGGTGTTGCCTGTGTGTCTCTTGCACTGCTGGCAAGCTGCGGGTCCAGAGGCTGAGTGTGCACGTGGCCCCTGGGGCCTGAGCACAAAACAGTCATGACCCCACTTGCAAGCAGGACTCCTGCCACCTCTTCGCTGCCTGCCACACTCCCTTGCTGCCTGCACTGTCTTCACTGCTGGCAGGCCTCTGTGTGCACAGGCCGGTCTACGCCAAGGAAACAAGGGGCTTGCTCTCCCCTTGCTAGGAGCTCCTCCTACAGCACTCTGGACCAGGGCACACACGCCCCTGGACCAGCAGCCTGCAAGGAAGCTGCCGCTGAGCCATGCAGAAAGGCCTGCAGCACTTGGCAGGGAGCCTTCGGCTGTGGACAGCTTTCCCACTGCCAAGCCTTGGAGGAGCTCATGGATGCTGGGGCGTGCAGCGTTTTCCTTCGGAGAGCACTGGGGGCCCAAAGCCTCCCCTGTGCCTTCCGAGCCCCTTCCCACCCACAGGCCCTTGGCACCCACTCTGTTGCCAGAGGGAAGTCCTAAGCAGGACTCTCGAGCTTGTGCAGCCAGAGTGCCTCCTGCTTGGAAACGGCCTCAGGAACTCATTTGGAGTGAGGCTGCTCCCATGCTTATCAGCCAGCAGATGGTGCCATCGCTCCACCAAAAAACTCTCTGCTTTGCCTTCAGCCCTGGCTGCCCTGCTGAGCTCTCTCTGCCTCAAGCAGAAGCTCCAGTGTGCGTCCAGCCTACAGAAAGCAGAGTGCCTTTGCCTGAGCACTGCTATGCTGTGGCAGCACCCTGAAGGCCTCCTAGGGCCTTCTCTGCCCTAACCCAAGTCGTGCCATTCGGCCCATGCGGGGAGCAAAGCTCCCCCTTGGCAGGGCTCAGCGTGTGGCCTGTGTGGGGTTTCATGGCTGGGAAAAGGCAGATCCTGAAGCTGGGTGCCCTCCTGTGAATGGGGCCTGGTGGGCAGAGCCAGCATTCCCTGGTTGGGATGTAGGAGATCTGGGGCCTTCAAGCTGCATGCACATCCCCTCTCTGGCTGCCCCTCTTGCTTCTTCTCTGCTGCCAAGCCTCTCGCACCACACGTGCGTCTCATTGGAAGGAGCAGGCTGCTTGCCATTCTTGGGCAGGGAATCATCCCACACACCTCGTTTCCTCGAAGGGGAGTGCAGACTGACTCAGAGCCTCCAGAGGAGCTGTAGTCTCTCCAGCCACAGAGGCCTGTAGCCGAGTCCATGACAGCCTGTTGCAGGGAGGGCTCCTATGGGAGAGTGCCATGCTTCCCTGGCAGGGGCTGCTTCTCACACTGCTTTCCGTGGGGAAACACTGTGTGCGCCAGGGGTCTCCTGTGTGCACAAAATCTCTCCCCAGTGCCTGAGGTGCAGGGAATCCTCTTTGGACACAGAGCAATGTTCTAGGCAGACCTCCCATGCTGGGAGAGCCTCCACTTCCCCAACTGTCCAACTGCCTCAGGAACACACTTCTAGGGAGTGTGGGTCTAACAGGCAGAACGGCCCGAGTGAGGAACGTGGATGGCAGGCCAAAGCCACTGTGCTGAGCATTCCCCCTGCAAGTCCCAGCTGAAGGCTCTGGGCACCAGGCTCAAGCTGGAATGAGCCTGTAGCCTGGCCTCCAGTCCCAGGCTTTCCCTGGGCACTGCTAGTTTGGGACCCATCCCAGGCTCAGCCAGGCCTCCCTAGGGCCTGTGCTGGCCTGGGCCACTGCCAGCCAGCAGGACCTCGACAGAGCACAGTTCATTCGAGCAGGCCCCAGGGTGTTGCCTGTGTGTCTCTTGCACTGCTGGCAAGCTGCGGGTCCAGAGGCTGAGTGTGCACGTGGCCCCTGGGGCCTGAGCACAAAACAGTCATGACCCCACTTGCAAGCAGGACTCCTGCCACCTCTTCGCTGCCTGCCACACTCCCTTGCTGCCTGCACTGTCTTCACTGCTGGCAGGCCTCTGTGTGCACAGGCCGGTCTACGCCAAGGAAACAAGGGGCTTGCTCTCCCCTTGCTAGGGGCTCCTCCTACAGCACTCTGGACCAGGGCACACACGCCCCTGGACCAGCAGCCTGCAAGGAAGCTGCCGCTGAGCCATGCAGAAAGGCCTGCAGCACTTGGCAGGGAGCCTTCGGCTGTGGACAGCTTTCCCACTGCCAAGCCTTGGAGGAGCTCATGGATGCTGGGGCGTGCAGCGTTTTCCTTCGGAGAGCACTGGGGGCCCAAAGCCTCCCCTGTGCCTTCCGAGCCCCTTCCCACCCACAGGCCCTTGGCACCCACTCTGTTGCCAGAGGGAAGTCCTAAGCAGGACTCTCGAGCTTGTGCAGCCAGAGTGCCTCCTGCTTGGAAACGGCCTCAGGAACTCATTTGGAGTGAGGCTGCTCCCATGCTTATCAGCCAGCAGATGGTGCCATCGCTCCACCAAAAAACTCTCTGCTTTGCCTTCAGCCCTGGCTGCCCTGCTGAGCTCTCTCTGCCTCAAGCAGAAGCTCCAGTGTGCGTCCAGCCTACAGAAAGCAGAGTGCCTTTGCCTGAGCACTGCTATGCTGTGGCAGCACCCTGAAGGCCTCCTAGGGCCTTCTCTGCCCTAACCCAAGTCGTGCCATTCGGCCCATGCGGGGAGCAAAGCTCCCCCTTGGCAGGGCTCAGCGTGTGGCCTGTGTGGGGTTTCATGGCTGGGAAAAGGCAGATCCTGAAGCTGGGTGCCCTCCTGTGAATGGGGCCTGGTGGGCAGAGCCAGCATTCCCTGGTTGGGATGTAGGAGATCTGGGGCCTTCAAGCTGCATGCACATCCCCTCTCTGGCTGCCCCTCTTGCTTCTTCTCTGCTGCCAAGCCTCTCGCACCACACGTGCGTCTCATTGGAAGGAGCAGGCTGCTTGCCATTCTTGGGCAGGGAATCATCCCACACACCTCGTTTCCTCGAAGGGGAGTGCAGACTGACTCAGAGCCTCCAGAGGAGCTGTAGTCTCTCCAGCCACAGAGGCCTGTAGCCGAGTCCATGACAGCCTGTTGCAGGGAGGGCTCCTATGGGAGAGTGCCATGCTTCCCTGGCAGGGGCTGCTTCTCACACTGCTTTCCGTGGGGAAACACTGTGTGCGCCAGGGGTCTCCTGTGTGCACAAAATCTCTCCCCAGTGCCTGAGGTGCAGGGAATCCTCTTTGGACACAGAGCAATGTTCTAGGCAGACCTCCCATGCTGGGAGAGCCTCCACTTCCCCAACTGTCCAACTGCCTCAGGAACACACTTCTAGGGAGTGTGGGTCTAACAGGCAGAACGGCCCGAGTGAGGAACGTGGATGGCAGGCCAAAGCCACTGTGCTGAGCATTCCCCCTGCAAGTCCCAGCTGAAGGCTCTGGGCACCAGGCTCAAGCTGGAATGAGCCTGTAGCCTGGCCTCCAGTCCCAGGCTTTCCCTGGGCACTGCTAGTTTGGGACCCATCCCAGGCTCAGCCAGGCCTCCCTAGGGCCTGTGCTGGCCTGGGCCACTGCCAGCCAGCAGGACCTCGACAGAGCACAGTTCATTCGAGCAGGCCCCAGGGTGTTGCCTGTGTGTCTCTTGCACTGCTGGCAAGCTGCGGGTCCAGAGGCTGAGTGTGCACGTGGCCCCTGGGGCCTGAGCACAAAACAGTCATGACCCCACTTGCAAGCAGGACTCCTGCCACCTCTTCGCTGCCTGCCACACTCCCTTGCTGCCTGCACTGTCTTCACTGCTGGCAGGCCTCTGTGTGCACAGGCCGGTCTACGCCAAGGAAACAAGGGGCTTGCTCTCCCCTTGCTAGGAGCTCCTCCTACAGCACTCTGGACCAGGGCACACACGCCCCTGGACCAGCAGCCTGCAAGGAAGCTGCCGCTGAGCCATGCAGAAAGGCCTGCAGCACTTGGCAGGGAGCCTTCGGCTGTGGACAGCTTTCCCACTGCCAAGCCTTGGAGGAGCTCATGGATGCTGGGGCGTGCAGCGTTTTCCTTCGGAGAGCACTGGGGGCCCAAAGCCTCCCCTGTGCCTTCCGAGCCCCTTCCCACCCACAGGCCCTTGGCACCCACTCTGTTGCCAGAGGGAAGTCCTAAGCAGGACTCTCGAGCTTGTGCAGCCAGAGTGCCTCCTGCTTGGAAACGGCCTCAGGAACTCATTTGGAGTGAGGCTGCTCCCATGCTTATCAGCCAGCAGATGGTGCCATCGCTCCACCAAAAAACTCTCTGCTTTGCCTTCAGCCCTGGCTGCCCTGCTGAGCTCTCTCTGCCTCAAGCAGAAGCTCCAGTGTGCGTCCAGCCTACAGAAAGCAGAGTGCCTTTGCCTGAGCACTGCTATGCTGTGGCAGCACCCTGAAGGCCTCCTAGGGCCTTCTCTGCCCTAACCCAAGTCGTGCCATTCGGCCCATGCGGGGAGCAAAGCTCCCCCTTGGCAGGGCTCAGCGTGTGGCCTGTGTGGGGTTTCATGGCTGGGAAAAGGCAGATCCTGAAGCTGGGTGCCCTCCTGTGAATGGGGCCTGGTGGGCAGAGCCAGCATTCCCTGGTTGGGATGTAGGAGATCTGGGGCCTTCAAGCTGCATGCACATCCCCTCTCTGGCTGCCCCTCTTGCTTCTTCTCTGCTGCCAAGCCTCTCGCACCACACGTGCGTCTCATTGGAAGGAGCAGGCTGCTTGCCATTCTTGGGCAGGGAATCATCCCACACACCTCGTTTCCTCGAAGGGGAGTGCAGACTGACTCAGAGCCTCCAGAGGAGCTGTAGTCTCTCCAGCCACAGAGGCCTGTAGCCGAGTCCATGACAGCCTGTTGCAGGGAGGGCTCCTATGGGAGAGTGCCATGCTTCCCTGGCAGGGGCTGCTTCTCACACTGCTTTCCGTGGGGAAACACTGTGTGCGCCAGGGGTCTCCTGTGTGCACAAAATCTCTCCCCAGTGCCTGAGGTGCAGGGAATCCTCTTTGGACACAGAGCAATGTTCTAGGCAGACCTCCCATGCTGGGAGAGCCTCCACTTCCCCAACTGTCCAACTGCCTCAGGAACACACTTCTAGGGAGTGTGGGTCTAACAGGCAGAACGGCCCGAGTGAGGAACGTGGATGGCAGGCCAAAGCCACTGTGCTGAGCATTCCCCCTGCAAGTCCCAGCTGAAGGCTCTGGGCACCAGGCTCAAGCTGGAATGAGCCTGTAGCCTGGCCTCCAGTCCCAGGCTTTCCCTGGGCACTGCTAGTTTGGGACCCATCCCAGGCTCAGCCAGGCCTCCCTAGGGCCTGTGCTGGCCTGGGCCACTGCCAGCCAGCAGGACCTCGACAGAGCACAGTTCATTCGAGCAGGCCCCAGGGTGTTGCCTGTGTGTCTCTTGCACTGCTGGCAAGCTGCGGGTCCAGAGGCTGAGTGTGCACGTGGCCCCTGGGGCCTGAGCACAAAACAGTCATGACCCCACTTGCAAGCAGGACTCCTGCCACCTCTTCGCTGCCTGCCACACTCCCTTGCTGCCTGCACTGTCTTCACTGCTGGCAGGCCTCTGTGTGCACAGGCCGGTCTACGCCAAGGAAACAAGGGGCTTGCTCTCCCCTTGCTAGGGGCTCCTCCTACAGCACTCTGGACCAGGGCACACACGCCCCTGGACCAGCAGCCTGCAAGGAAGCTGCCGCTGAGCCATGCAGAAAGGCCTGCAGCACTTGGCAGGGAGCCTTCGGCTGTGGACAGCTTTCCCACTGCCAAGCCTTGGAGGAGCTCATGGATGCTGGGGCGTGCAGCGTTTTCCTTCGGAGAGCACTGGGGGCCCAAAGCCTCCCCTGTGCCTTCCGAGCCCCTTCCCACCCACAGGCCCTTGGCACCCACTCTGTTGCCAGAGGGAAGTCCTAAGCAGGACTCTCGAGCTTGTGCAGCCAGAGTGCCTCCTGCTTGGAAACGGCCTCAGGAACTCATTTGGAGTGAGGCTGCTCCCATGCTTATCAGCCAGCAGATGGTGCCATCGCTCCACCAAAAAACTCTCTGCTTTGCCTTCAGCCCTGGCTGCCCTGCTGAGCTCTCTCTGCCTCAAGCAGAAGCTCCAGTGTGCGTCCAGCCTACAGAAAGCAGAGTGCCTTTGCCTGAGCACTGCTATGCTGTGGCAGCACCCTGAAGGCCTCCTAGGGCCTTCTCTGCCCTAACCCAAGTCGTGCCATTCGGCCCATGCGGGGAGCAAAGCTCCCCCTTGGCAGGGCTCAGCGTGTGGCCTGTGTGGGGTTTCATGGCTGGGAAAAGGCAGATCCTGAAGCTGGGTGCCCTCCTGTGAATGGGGCCTGGTGGGCAGAGCCAGCATTCCCTGGTTGGGATGTAGGAGATCTGGGGCCTTCAAGCTGCATGCACATCCCCTCTCTGGCTGCCCCTCTTGCTTCTTCTCTGCTGCCAAGCCTCTCGCACCACACGTGCGTCTCATTGGAAGGAGCAGGCTGCTTGCCATTCTTGGGCAGGGAATCATCCCACACACCTCGTTTCCTCGAAGGGGAGTGCAGACTGACTCAGAGCCTCCAGAGGAGCTGTAGTCTCTCCAGCCACAGAGGCCTGTAGCCGAGTCCATGACAGCCTGTTGCAGGGAGGGCTCCTATGGGAGAGTGCCATGCTTCCCTGGCAGGGGCTGCTTCTCACACTGCTTTCCGTGGGGAAACACTGTGTGCGCCAGGGGTCTCCTGTGTGCACAAAATCTCTCCCCAGTGCCTGAGGTGCAGGGAATCCTCTTTGGACACAGAGCAATGTTCTAGGCAGACCTCCCATGCTGGGAGAGCCTCCACTTCCCCAACTGTCCAACTGCCTCAGGAACACACTTCTAGGGAGTGTGGGTCTAACAGGCAGAACGGCCCGAGTGAGGAACGTGGATGGCAGGCCAAAGCCACTGTGCTGAGCATTCCCCCTGCAAGTCCCAGCTGAAGGCTCTGGGCACCAGGCTCAAGCTGGAATGAGCCTGTAGCCTGGCCTCCAGTCCCAGGCTTTCCCTGGGCACTGCTAGTTTGGGACCCATCCCAGGCTCAGCCAGGCCTCCCTAGGGCCTGTGCTGGCCTGGGCCACTGCCAGCCAGCAGGACCTCGACAGAGCACAGTTCATTCGAGCAGGCCCCAGGGTGTTGCCTGTGTGTCTCTTGCACTGCTGGCAAGCTGCGGGTCCAGAGGCTGAGTGTGCACGTGGCCCCTGGGGCCTGAGCACAAAACAGTCATGACCCCACTTGCAAGCAGGACTCCTGCCACCTCTTCGCTGCCTGCCACACTCCCTTGCTGCCTGCACTGTCTTCACTGCTGGCAGGCCTCTGTGTGCACAGGCCGGTCTACGCCAAGGAAACAAGGGGCTTGCTCTCCCCTTGCTAGGGGCTCCTCCTACAGCACTCTGGACCAGGGCACACACGCCCCTGGACCAGCAGCCTGCAAGGAAGCTGCCGCTGAGCCATGCAGAAAGGCCTGCAGCACTTGGCAGGGAGCCTTCGGCTGTGGACAGCTTTCCCACTGCCAAGCCTTGGAGGAGCTCATGGATGCTGGGGCGTGCAGCGTTTTCCTTCGGAGAGCACTGGGGGCCCAAAGCCTCCCCTGTGCCTTCCGAGCCCCTTCCCACCCACAGGCCCTTGGCACCCACTCTGTTGCCAGAGGGAAGTCCTAAGCAGGACTCTCGAGCTTGTGCAGCCAGAGTGCCTCCTGCTTGGAAACGGCCTCAGGAACTCATTTGGAGTGAGGCTGCTCCCATGCTTATCAGCCAGCAGATGGTGCCATCGCTCCACCAAAAAACTCTCTGCTTTGCCTTCAGCCCTGGCTGCCCTGCTGAGCTCTCTCTGCCTCAAGCAGAAGCTCCAGTGTGCGTCCAGCCTACAGAAAGCAGAGTGCCTTTGCCTGAGCACTGCTATGCTGTGGCAGCACCCTGAAGGCCTCCTAGGGCCTTCTCTGCCCTAACCCAAGTCGTGCCATTCGGCCCATGCGGGGAGCAAAGCTCCCCCTTGGCAGGGCTCAGCGTGTGGCCTGTGTGGGGTTTCATGGCTGGGAAAAGGCAGATCCTGAAGCTGGGTGCCCTCCTGTGAATGGGGCCTGGTGGGCAGAGCCAGCATTCCCTGGTTGGGATGTAGGAGATCTGGGGCCTTCAAGCTGCATGCACATCCCCTCTCTGGCTGCCCCTCTTGCTTCTTCTCTGCTGCCAAGCCTCTCGCACCACACGTGCGTCTCATTGGAAGGAGCAGGCTGCTTGCCATTCTTGGGCAGGGAATCATCCCACACACCTCGTTTCCTCGAAGGGGAGTGCAGACTGACTCAGAGCCTCCAGAGGAGCTGTAGTCTCTCCAGCCACAGAGGCCTGTAGCCGAGTCCATGACAGCCTGTTGCAGGGAGGGCTCCTATGGGAGAGTGCCATGCTTCCCTGGCAGGGGCTGCTTCTCACACTGCTTTCCGTGGGGAAACACTGTGTGCGCCAGGGGTCTCCTGTGTGCACAAAATCTCTCCCCAGTGCCTGAGGTGCAGGGAATCCTCTTTGGACACAGAGCAATGTTCTAGGCAGACCTCCCATGCTGGGAGAGCCTCCACTTCCCCAACTGTCCAACTGCCTCAGGAACACACTTCTAGGGAGTGTGGGTCTAACAGGCAGAACGGCCCGAGTGAGGAACGTGGATGGCAGGCCAAAGCCACTGTGCTGAGCATTCCCCCTGCAAGTCCCAGCTGAAGGCTCTGGGCACCAGGCTCAAGCTGGAATGAGCCTGTAGCCTGGCCTCCAGTCCCAGGCTTTCCCTGGGCACTGCTAGTTTGGGACCCATCCCAGGCTCAGCCAGGCCTCCCTAGGGCCTGTGCTGGCCTGGGCCACTGCCAGCCAGCAGGACCTCGACAGAGCACAGTTCATTCGAGCAGGCCCCAGGGTGTTGCCTGTGTGTCTCTTGCACTGCTGGCAAGCTGCGGGTCCAGAGGCTGAGTGTGCACGTGGCCCCTGGGGCCTGAGCACAAAACAGTCATGACCCCACTTGCAAGCAGGACTCCTGCCACCTCTTCGCTGCCTGCCACACTCCCTTGCTGCCTGCACTGTCTTCACTGCTGGCAGGCCTCTGTGTGCACAGGCCGGTCTACGCCAAGGAAACAAGGGGCTTGCTCTCCCCTTGCTAGGAGCTCCTCCTACAGCACTCTGGACCAGGGCACACACGCCCCTGGACCAGCAGCCTGCAAGGAAGCTGCCGCTGAGCCATGCAGAAAGGCCTGCAGCACTTGGCAGGGAGCCTTCGGCTGTGGACAGCTTTCCCACTGCCAAGCCTTGGAGGAGCTCATGGATGCTGGGGCGTGCAGCGTTTTCCTTCGGAGAGCACTGGGGGCCCAAAGCCTCCCCTGTGCCTTCCGAGCCCCTTCCCACCCACAGGCCCTTGGCACCCACTCTGTTGCCAGAGGGAAGTCCTAAGCAGGACTCTCGAGCTTGTGCAGCCAGAGTGCCTCCTGCTTGGAAACGGCCTCAGGAACTCATTTGGAGTGAGGCTGCTCCCATGCTTATCAGCCAGCAGATGGTGCCATCGCTCCACCAAAAAACTCTCTGCTTTGCCTTCAGCCCTGGCTGCCCTGCTGAGCTCTCTCTGCCTCAAGCAGAAGCTCCAGTGTGCGTCCAGCCTACAGAAAGCAGAGTGCCTTTGCCTGAGCACTGCTATGCTGTGGCAGCACCCTGAAGGCCTCCTAGGGCCTTCTCTGCCCTAACCCAAGTCGTGCCATTCGGCCCATGCGGGGAGCAAAGCTCCCCCTTGGCAGGGCTCAGCGTGTGGCCTGTGTGGGGTTTCATGGCTGGGAAAAGGCAGATCCTGAAGCTGGGTGCCCTCCTGTGAATGGGGCCTGGTGGGCAGAGCCAGCATTCCCTGGTTGGGATGTAGGAGATCTGGGGCCTTCAAGCTGCATGCACATCCCCTCTCTGGCTGCCCCTCTTGCTTCTTCTCTGCTGCCAAGCCTCTCGCACCACACGTGCGTCTCATTGGAAGGAGCAGGCTGCTTGCCATTCTTGGGCAGGGAATCATCCCACACACCTCGTTTCCTCGAAGGGGAGTGCAGACTGACTCAGAGCCTCCAGAGGAGCTGTAGTCTCTCCAGCCACAGAGGCCTGTAGCCGAGTCCATGACAGCCTGTTGCAGGGAGGGCTCCTATGGGAGAGTGCCATGCTTCCCTGGCAGGGGCTGCTTCTCACACTGCTTTCCGTGGGGAAACACTGTGTGCGCCAGGGGTCTCCTGTGTGCACAAAATCTCTCCCCAGTGCCTGAGGTGCAGGGAATCCTCTTTGGACACAGAGCAATGTTCTAGGCAGACCGCCCATGCTGGGAGAGCCTCCACTTCCCCAACTGTCCAACTGCCTCAGGAACACACTTCTAGGGAGTGTGGGTCTAACAGGCAGAACGGCCCGAGTGAGGAACGTGGATGGCAGGCCAAAGCCACTGTGCTGAGCATTCCCCCTGCAAGTCCCAGCTGAAGGCTCTGGGCACCAGGCTCAAGCTGGAATGAGCCTGTAGCCTGGCCTCCAGTCCCAGGCTTTCCCTGGGCACTGCTAGTTTGGGACCCATCCCAGGCTCAGCCAGGCCTCCCTAGGGCCTGTGCTGGCCTGGGCCACTGCCAGCCAGCAGGACCTCGACAGAGCACAGTTCATTCGAGCAGGCCCCAGGGTGTTGCCTGTGTGTCTCTTGCACTGCTGGCAAGCTGCGGGTCCAGAGGCTGAGTGTGCACGTGGCCCCTGGGGCCTGAGCACAAAACAGTCATGACCCCACTTGCAAGCAGGACTCCTGCCACCTCTTCGCTGCCTGCCACACTCCCTTGCTGCCTGCACTGTCTTCACTGCTGGCAGGCCTCTGTGTGCACAGGCCGGTCTACGCCAAGGAAACAAGGGGCTTGCTCTCCCCTTGCTAGGGGCTCCTCCTACAGCACTCTGGACCAGGGCACACACGCCCCTGGACCAGCAGCCTGCAAGGAAGCTGCCGCTGAGCCATGCAGAAAGGCCTGCAGCACTTGGCAGGGAGCCTTCGGCTGTGGACAGCTTTCCCACTGCCAAGCCTTGGAGGAGCTCATGGATGCTGGGGCGTGCAGCGTTTTCCTTCGGAGAGCACTGGGGGCCCAAAGCCTCCCCTGTGCCTTCCGAGCCCCTTCCCACCCACAGGCCCTTGGCACCCACTCTGTTGCCAGAGGGAAGTCCTAAGCAGGACTCTCGAGCTTGTGCAGCCAGAGTGCCTCCTGCTTGGAAACGGCCTCAGGAACTCATTTGGAGTGAGGCTGCTCCCATGCTTATCAGCCAGCAGATGGTGCCATCGCTCCACCAAAAAACTCTCTGCTTTGCCTTCAGCCCTGGCTGCCCTGCTGAGCTCTCTCTGCCTCAAGCAGAAGCTCCAGTGTGCGTCCAGCCTACAGAAAGCAGAGTGCCTTTGCCTGAGCACTGCTATGCTGTGGCAGCACCCTGAAGGCCTCCTAGGGCCTTCTCTGCCCTAACCCAAGTCGTGCCATTCGGCCCATGCGGGGAGCAAAGCTCCCCCTTGGCAGGGCTCAGCGTGTGGCCTGTGTGGGGTTTCATGGCTGGGAAAAGGCAGATCCTGAAGCTGGGTGCCCTCCTGTGAATGGGGCCTGGTGGGCAGAGCCAGCATTCCCTGGTTGGGATGTAGGAGATCTGGGGCCTTCAAGCTGCATGCACATCCCCTCTCTGGCTGCCCCTCTTGCTTCTTCTCTGCTGCCAAGCCTCTCGCACCACACGTGCGTCTCATTGGAAGGAGCAGGCTGCTTGCCATTCTTGGGCAGGGAATCATCCCACACACCTCGTTTCCTCGAAGGGGAGTGCAGACTGACTCAGAGCCTCCAGAGGAGCTGTAGTCTCTCCAGCCACAGAGGCCTGTAGCCGAGTCCATGACAGCCTGTTGCAGGGAGGGCTCCTATGGGAGAGTGCCATGCTTCCCTGGCAGGGGCTGCTTCTCACACTGCTTTCCGTGGGGAAACACTGTGTGCGCCAGGGGTCTCCTGTGTGCACAAAATCTCTCCCCAGTGCCTGAGGTGCAGGGAATCCTCTTTGGACACAGAGCAATGTTCTAGGCAGACCTCCCATGCTGGGAGAGCCTCCACTTCCCCAACTGTCCAACTGCCTCAGGAACACACTTCTAGGGAGTGTGGGTCTAACAGGCAGAACGGCCCGAGTGAGGAACGTGGATGGCAGGCCAAAGCCACTGTGCTGAGCATTCCCCCTGCAAGTCCCAGCTGAAGGCTCTGGGCACCAGGCTCAAGCTGGAATGAGCCTGTAGCCTGGCCTCCAGTCCCAGGCTTTCCCTGGGCACTGCTAGTTTGGGACCCATCCCAGGCTCAGCCAGGCCTCCCTAGGGCCTGTGCTGGCCTGGGCCACTGCCAGCCAGCAGGACCTCGACAGAGCACAGTTCATTCGAACAGGCCCCAGGGTGTTGCCTGTGTGTCTCTTGCACTGCTGGCAAGCTGCGGGTCCAGAGGCTGAGTGTGCACGTGGCCCCTGGGGCCTGAGCACAAAACAGTCATGACCCCACTTGCAAGCAGGACTCCTGCCACCTCTTCGCTGCCTGCCACACTCCCTTGCTGCCTGCACTGTCTTCACTGCTGGCAGGCCTCTGTGTGCACAGGCCGGTCTACGCCAAGGAAACAAGGGGCTTGCTCTCCCCTTGCTAGGAGCTCCTCCTACAGCACTCTGGACCAGGGCACACACGCCCCTGGACCAGCAGCCTGCAAGGAAGCTGCCGCTGAGCCATGCAGAAAGGCCTGCAGCACTTGGCAGGGAGCCTTCGGCTGTGGACAGCTTTCCCACTGCCAAGCCTTGGAGGAGCTCATGGATGCTGGGGCGTGCAGCGTTTTCCATCGGAGAGCACTGGGGGCCCAAAGCCTCCCCTGTGCCTTCCGAGCCCCTTCCCACCCACAGGCCCTTGGCACCCACTCTGTTGCCAGAGGGAAGTCCTAAGCAGGACTCTCGAGCTTGTGCAGCCAGAGTGCCTCCTGCTTGGAAACGGCCTCAGGAACTCATTTGGAGTGAGGCTGCTCCCATGCTTATCAGCCAGCAGATGGTGCCATCGCTCCACCAAAAAACTCTCTGCTTTGCCTTCAGCCCTGGCTGCCCTGCTGAGCTCTCTCTGCCTCAAGCAGAAGCTCCAGTGTGCGTCCAGCCTACAGAAAGCAGAGTGCCTTTGCCTGAGCACTGCTATGCTGTGGCAGCACCCTGAAGGCCTCCTAGGGCCTTCTCTGCCCTAACCCAAGTCGTGCCATTCGGCCCATGCGGGGAGCAAAGCTCCCCCTTGGCAGGGCTCAGCGTGTGGCCTGTGTGGGGTTTCATGGCTGGGAAAAGGCAGATCCTGAAGCTGGGTGCCCTCCTGTGAATGGGGCCTGGTGGGCAGAGCCAGCATTCCCTGGTTGGGATGTAGGAGATCTGGGGCCTTCAAGCTGCATGCACATCCCCTCTCTGGCTGCCCCTCTTGCTTCTTCTCTGCTGCCAAGCCTCTCGCACCACACGTGCGTCTCATTGGAAGGAGCAGGCTGCTTGCCATTCTTGGGCAGGGAATCATCCCACACACCTCGTTTCCTCGAAGGGGAGTGCAGACTGACTCAGAGCCTCCAGAGGAGCTGTAGTCTCTCCAGCCACAGAGGCCTGTAGCCGAGTCCATGACAGCCTGTTGCAGGGAGGGCTCCTATGGGAGAGTGCCATGCTTCCCTGGCAGGGGCTGCTTCTCACACTGCTTTCCGTGGGGAAACACTGTGTGCGCCAGGGGTCTCCTGTGTGCACAAAATCTCTCCCCAGTGCCTGAGGTGCAGGGAATCCTCTTTGGACACAGAGCAATGTTCTAGGCAGACCTCCCATGCTGGGAGAGCCTCCACTTCCCCAACTGTCCAACTGCCTCAGGAACACACTTCTAGGGAGTGTGGGTCTAACAGGCAGAACGGCCCGAGTGAGGAACGTGGATGGCAGGCCAAAGCCACTGTGCTGAGCATTCCCCCTGCAAGTCCCAGCTGAAGGCTCTGGGCACCAGGCTCAAGCTGGAATGAGCCTGTAGCCTGGCCTCCAGTCCCAGGCTTTCCCTGGGCACTGCTAGTTTGGGACCCATCCCAGGCTCAGCCAGGCCTCCCTAGGGCCTGTGCTGGCCTGGGCCACTGCCAGCCAGCAGGACCTCGACAGAGCACAGTTCATTCGAGCAGGCCCCAGGGTGTTGCCTGTGTGTCTCTTGCACTGCTGGCAAGCTGCGGGTCCAGAGGCTGAGTGTGCACGTGGCCCCTGGGGCCTGAGCACAAAACAGTCATGACCCCACTTGCAAGCAGGACTCCTGCCACCTCTTCGCTGCCTGCCACACTCCCTTGCTGCCTGCACTGTCTTCACTGCTGGCAGGCCTCTGTGTGCACAGGCCGGTCTACGCCAAGGAAACAAGGGGCTTGCTCTCCCCTTGCTAGGGGCTCCTCCTACAGCACTCTGGACCAGGGCACACACGCCCCTGGACCAGCAGCCTGCAAGGAAGCTGCCGCTGAGCCATGCAGAAAGGCCTGCAGCACTTGGCAGGGAGCCTTCGGCTGTGGACAGCTTTCCCACTGCCAAGCCTTGGAGGAGCTCATGGATGCTGGGGCGTGCAGCGTTTTCCATCGGAGAGCACTGGGGGCCCAAAGCCTCCCCTGTGCCTTCCGAGCCCCTTCCCACCCACAGGCCCTTGGCACCCACTCTGTTGCCAGAGGGAAGTCCTAAGCAGGACTCTCGAGCTTGTGCAGCCAGAGTGCCTCCTGCTTGGAAACGGCCTCAGGAACTCATTTGGAGTGAGGCTGCTCCCATGCTTATCAGCCAGCAGATGGTGCCATCGCTCCACCAAAAAACTCTCTGCTTTGCCTTCAGCCCTGGCTGCCCTGCTGAGCTCTCTCTGCCTCAAGCAGAAGCTCCAGTGTGCGTCCAGCCTACAGAAAGCAGAGTGCCTTTGCCTGAGCACTGCTATGCTGTGGCAGCACCCTGAAGGCCTCTTAGGGCCTTCTCTGCCCTAACCCAAGTCGTGCCATTCGGCCCATGCGGGGAGCAAAGCTCCCCCTTGGCAGGGCTCAGCGTGTGGCCTGTGTGGGGTTTCATGGCTGGGAAAAGGCAGATCCTGAAGCTGGGTGCCCTCCTGTGAATGGGGCCTGGTGGGCAGAGCCAGCATACCCTGGTTGGGATGTAGGAGATCTGGGGCCTTCAAGCTGCATGCACATCCCCTCTCTGGCTGCCCCTCTTGCTTCTTCTCTGCTGCCAAGCCTCTCGCACCACACGTGCGTCTCATTGGAAGGAGCAGGCTGCTTGCCATTCTTGGGCAGGGAATCATCCCACACACCTCGTTTCCTCGAAGGGGAGTGCAGACTGACTCAGAGCCTCCAGAGGAGCTGTAGTCTCTCCAGCCACAGAGGCCTGTAGCCGAGTCCATGACAGCCTGTTGCAGGGAGGGCTCCTATGGGAGAGTGCCATGCTTCCCTGGCAGGGGCTGCTTCTCACACTGCTTTCCGTGGGGAAACACTGTGTGCGCCAGGGGTCTCCTGTGTGCACAAAATCTCTCCCCAGTGCCTGAGGTGCAGGGAATCCTCTTTGGACACAGAGCAATGTTCTAGGCAGACCTCCCATGCTGGGAGAGCCTCCACTTCCCCAACTGTCCAACTGCCTCAGGAACACACTTCTAGGGAGTGTGGGTCTAACAGGCAGAACGGCCCGAGTGAGGAACGTGGATGGCAGGCCAAAGCCACTGTGCTGAGCATTCCCCCTGCAAGTCCCAGCTGAAGGCTCTGGGCACCAGGCTCAAGCTGGAATGAGCCTGTAGCCTGGCCTCCAGTCCCAGGCTTTCCCTGGGCACTGCTAGTTTGGGACCCATCCCAGGCTCAGCCAGGCCTCCCTAGGGCCTGTGCTGGCCTGGGCCACTGCCAGCCAGCAGGACCTCGACAGAGCACAGTTCATTCGAGCAGGCCCCAGGGTGTTGCCTGTGTGTCTCTTGCACTGCTGGCAAGCTGCGGGTCCAGAGGCTGAGTGTGCACGTGGCCCCTGGGGCCTGAGCACAAAACAGTCATGACCCCACTTGCAAGCAGGACTCCTGCCACCTCTTCGCTGCCTGCCACACTCCCTTGCTGCCTGCACTGTCTTCACTGCTGGCAGGCCTCTGTGTGCACAGGCCGGTCTACGCCAAGGAAACAAGGGGCTTGCTCTCCCCTTGCTAGGGGCTCCTCCTACAGCACTCTGGACCAGGGCACACACGCCCCTGGACCAGCAGCCTGCAAGGAAGCTGCCGCTGAGCCATGCAGAAAGGCCTGCAGCACTTGGCAGGGAGCCTTCGGCTGTGGACAGCTTTCCCACTGCCAAGCCTTGGAGGAGCTCATGGATGCTGGGGCATGCAGCGTTTTCCTTCGGAGAGCACTGGGGGCCCAAAGCCTCCCCTGTGCCTTCCGAGCCCCTTCCCACCCACAGGCCCTTGGCACCCACTCTGTTGCCAGAGGGAAGTCCTAAGCAGGACTCTCGAGCTTGTGCAGCCAGAGTGCCTCCTGCTTGGAAACGGCCTCAGGAACTCATTTGGAGTGAGGCTGCTCCCATGCTTATCAGCCAGCAGATGGTGCCATCGCTCCACCAAAAAACTCTCTGCTTTGCCTTCAGCCCTGGCTGCCCTGCTGAGCTCTCTCTGCCTCAAGCAGAAGCTCCAGTGTGCGTCCAGCCTACAGAAAGCAGAGTGCCTTTGCCTGAGCACTGCTATGCTGTGGCAGCACCCTGAAGGCCTCTTAGGGCCTTCTCTGCCCTAACCCAAGTCGTGCCATTCGGCCCATGCGGGGAGCAAAGCTCCCCCTTGGCAGGGCTCAGCGTGTGGCCTGTGTGGGGTTTCATGGCTGGGAAAAGGCAGATCCTGAAGCTGGGTGCCCTCCTGTGAATGGGGCCTGATGGGCAGAGCCGGCATTCCCTGGTTGGGATGTAGGAGATCTGGGGCCTTCAAGCTGCATGCACATCCCCTCTCTGGCTGCCCCTCTTGCTTCTTCTCTGCTGCCAAGCCTCTCGCACCACACGTGCGTCTCATTGGAAGGAGCAGGCTGCTTGCCATTCTTGGGCAGGGAATCATCCCACACACCTCGTTTCCTCGAAGGGGAGTGCAGACTGACTCAGAGCCTCCAGAGGAGCTGTAGTCTCTCCAGCCACAGAGGCCTGTAGCCGAGTCCATGACAGCCTGTTGCAGGGAGGGCTCCTATGGGAGAGTGCCATGCTTCCCTGGCAGGGGCTGCTTCTCACACTGCTTTCCGTGGGGAAACACTGTGTGCGCCAGGGGTCTCCTGTGTGCACAAAATCTCTCCCCAGTGCCTGAGGTGCAGGGAATCCTCTTTGGACACAGAGCAATGTTCTAGGCAGACCTCCCATGCTGGGAGAGCCTCCACTTCCCCAACTGTCCAACTGCCTCAGGAACACACTTCTAGGGAGTGTGGGTCTAACAGGCAGAACGGCCCGAGTGAGGAACGTGGATGGCAGGCCAAAGCCACTGTGCTGAGCATTCCCCCTGCAAGTCCCAGCTGAAGGCTCTGGGCACCAGGCTCAAGCTGGAATGAGCCTGTAGCCTGGCCTCCAGTCCCAGGCTTTCCCTGGGCACTGCTAGTTTGGGACCCATCCCAGGCTCAGCCAGGCCTCCCTAGGGCCTGTGCTGGCCTGGGCCACTGCCAGCCAGCAGGACCTCGACAGAGCACAGTTCATTCGAGCAGGCCCCAGGGTGTTGCCTGTGTGTCTCTTGCACTGCTGGCAAGCTGCGGGTCCAGAGGCTGAGTGTGCACGTGGCCCCTGGGGCCTGAGCACAAAACAGTCATGACCCCACTTGCAAGCAGGACTCCTGCCACCTCTTCGCTGCCTGCCACACTCCCTTGCTGCCTGCACTGTCTTCACTGCTGGCAGGCCTCTGTGTGCACAGGCCGGTCTACGCCAAGGAAACAAGGGGCTTGCTCTCCCCTTGCTAGGGGCTCCTCCTACAGCACTCTGGACCAGGGCACACACGCCCCTGGACCAGCAGCCTGCAAGGAAGCTGCCGCTGAGCCATGCAGAAAGGCCTGCAGCACTTGGCAGGGAGCCTTCGGCTGTGGACAGCTTTCCCACTGCCAAGCCTTGGAGGAGCTCATGGATGCTGGGGCGTGCAGCGTTTTCCTTCGGAGAGCACTGGGGGCCCAAAGCCTCCCCTGTGCCTTCCGAGCCCCTTCCCACCCACAGGCCCTTGGCACCCACTCTGTTGCCAGAGGGAAGTCCTAAGCAGGACTCTCGAGCTTGTGCAGCCAGAGTGCCTCCTGCTTGGAAACAGCCTCAGGAACTCATTTGGAGTGAGGCTGCTCCCATGCTTATCAGCCAGCAGATGGTGCCATCGCTCCACCAAAAAACTCTCTGCTTTGCCTTCAGCCCTGGCTGCCCTGCTGAGCTCTCTCTGCCTCAAGCAGAAGCTCCAGTGTGCGTCCAGCCTACAGAAAGCAGAGTGCCTTTGCCTGAGCACTGCTATGCTGTGGCAGCACCCTGAAGGCCTCTTAGGGCCTTCTCTGCCCTAACCCAAGTCGTGCCATTCGGCCCATGCGGGGAGCAAAGCTCCCCCTTGGCAGGGCTCAGCGTGTGGCCTGTGTGGGGTTTCATGGCTGGGAAAAGGCAGATCCTGAAGCTGGGTGCCCTCCTGTGAATGGGGCCTGGTGGGCAGAGCCAGCATACCCTGGTTGGGATGTAGGAGATCTGGGGCCTTCAAGCTGCATGCACATCCCCTCTCTGGCTGCCCCTCTTGCTTCTTCTCTGCTGCCAAGCCTCTCGCACCACACGTGCGTCTCATTGGAAGGAGCAGGCTGCTTGCCATTCTTGGGCAGGGAATCATCCCACACACCTCGTTTCCTCGAAGGGGAGTGCAGACTGACTCAGAGCCTCCAGAGGAGCTGTAGTCTCTCCAGCCACAGAGGCCTGTAGCCGAGTCCATGACAGCCTGTTGCAGGGAGGGCTCCTATGGGAGAGTGCCATGCTTCCCTGGCAGGGGCTGCTTCTCACACTGCTTTCCGTGGGGAAACACTGTGTGCGCCAGGGGTCTCCTGTGTGCACAAAATCTCTCCCCAGTGCCTGAGGTGCAGGGAATCCTCTTTGGACACAGAGCAATGTTCTAGGCAGACCTCCCATGCTGGGAGAGCCTCCACTTCCCCAACTGTCCAACTGCCTCAGGAACACACTTCTAGGGAGTGTGGGTCTAACAGGCAGAACGGCCCGAGTGAGGAACGTGGATGGCAGGCCAAAGCCACTGTGCTGAGCATTCCCCCTGCAAGTCCCAGCTGAAGGCTCTGGGCACCAGGCTCAAGCTGGAATGAGCCTGTAGCCTGGCCTCCAGTCCCAGGCTTTCCCTGGGCACTGCTAGTTTGGGACCCATCCCAGGCTCAGCCAGGCCTCCCTAGGGCCTGTGCTGGCCTGGGCCACTGCCAGCCAGCAGGACCTCGACAGAGCACAGTTCATTCGAGCAGGCCCCAGGGTGTTGCCTGTGTGTCTCTTGCACTGCTGGCAAGCTGCGGGTCCAGAGGCTGAGTGTGCACGTGGCCCCTGGGGCCTGAGCACAAAACAGTCATGACCCCACTTGCAAGCAGGACTCCTGCCACCTCTTCGCTGCCTGCCACACTCCCTTGCTGCCTGCACTGTCTTCACTGCTGGCAGGCCTCTGTGTGCACAGGCCGGTCTACGCCAAGGAAACAAGGGGCTTGCTCTCCCCTTGCTAGGGGCTCCTCCTACAGCACTCTGGACCAGGGCACACACGCCCCTGGACCAGCAGCCTGCAAGGAAGCTGCCGCTGAGCCATGCAGAAAGGCCTGCAGCACTTGGCAGGGAGCCTTCGGCTGTGGACAGCTTTCCCACTGCCAAGCCTTGGAGGAGCTCATGGATGCTGGGGCGTGCAGCGTTTTCCTTCGGAGAGCACTGGGGGCCCAAAGCCTCCCCTGTGCCTTCCGAGCCCCTTCCCACCCACAGGCCCTTGGCACCCACTCTGTTGCCAGAGGGAAGTCCTAAGCAGGACTCTCGAGCTTGTGCAGCCAGAGTGCCTCCTGCTTGGAAACGGCCTCAGGAACTCATTTGGAGTGAGGCTGCTCCCATGCTTATCAGCCAGCAGATGGTGCCATCGCTCCACCAAAAAACTCTCTGCTTTGCCTTCAGCCCTGGCTGCCCTGCTGAGCTCTCTCTGCCTCAAGCAGAAGCTCCAGTGTGCGTCCAGCCTACAGAAAGCAGAGTGCCTTTGCCTGAGCACTGCTATGCTGTGGCAGCACCCTGAAGGCCTCCTAGGGCCTTCTCTGCCCTAACCCAAGTCGTGCCATTCGGCCCATGCGGGGAGCAAAGCTCCCCCTTGGCAGGGCTCAGCGTGTGGCCTGTGTGGGGTTTCATGGCTGGGAAAAGGCAGATCCTGAAGCTGGGTGCCCTCCTGTGAATGGGGCCTGGTGGGCAGAGCCAGCATTCCCTGGTTGGGATGTAGGAGATCTGGGGCCTTCAAGCTGCATGCACATCCCCTCTCTGGCTGCCCCTCTTGCTTCTTCTCTGCTGCCAAGCCTCTCGCACCACACGTGCGTCTCATTGGAAGGAGCAGGCTGCTTGCCATTCTTGGGCAGGGAATCATCCCACACACCTCGTTTCCTCGAAGGGGAGTGCAGACTGACTCAGAGCCTCCAGAGGAGCTGTAGTCTCTCCAGCCACAGAGGCCTGTAGCCGAGTCCATGACAGCCTGTTGCAGGGAGGGCTCCTATGGGAGAGTGCCATGCTTCCCTGGCAGGGGCTGCTTCTCACACTGCTTTCCGTGGGGAAACACTGTGTGCGCCAGGGGTCTCCTGTGTGCACAAAATCTCTCCCCAGTGCCTGAGGTGCAGGGAATCCTCTTTGGACACAGAGCAATGTTCTAGGCAGACCTCCCATGCTGGGAGAGCCTCCACTTCCCCAACTGTCCAACTGCCTCAGGAACACACTTCTAGGGAGTGTGGGTCTAACAGGCAGAACGGCCCGAGTGAGGAACGTGGATGGCAGGCCAAAGCCACTGTGCTGAGCATTCCCCCTGCAAGTCCCAGCTGAAGGCTCTGGGCACCAGGCTCAAGCTGGAATGAGCCTGTAGCCTGGCCTCCAGTCCCAGGCTTTCCCTGGGCACTGCTAGTTTGGGACCCATCCCAGGCTCAGCCAGGCCTCCCTAGGGCCTGTGCTGGCCTGGGCCACTGCCAGCCAGCAGGACCTCGACAGAGCACAGTTCATTCGAGCAGGCCCCAGGGTGTTGCCTGTGTGTCTCTTGCACTGCTGGCAAGCTGCGGGTCCAGAGGCTGAGTGTGCACGTGGCCCCTGGGGCCTGAGCACAAAACAGTCATGACCCCACTTGCAAGCAGGACTCCTGCCACCTCTTCGCTGCCTGCCACACTCCCTTGCTGCCTGCACTGTCTTCACTGCTGGCAGGCCTCTGTGTGCACAGGCCGGTCTACGCCAAGGAAACAAGGGGCTTGCTCTCCCCTTGCTAGGGGCTCCTCCTACAGCACTCTGGACCAGGGCACACACGCCCCTGGACCAGCAGCCTGCAAGGAAGCTGCCGCTGAGCCATGCAGAAAGGCCTGCAGCACTTGGCAGGGAGCCTTCGGCTGTGGACAGCTTTCCCACTGCCAAGCCTTGGAGGAGCTCATGGATGCTGGGGCGTGCAGCGTTTTCCATCGGAGAGCACTGGGGGCCCAAAGCCTCCCCTGTGCCTTCCGAGCCCCTTCCCACCCACAGGCCCTTGGCACCCACTCTGTTGCCAGAGGGAAGTCCTAAGCAGGACTCTCGAGCTTGTGCAGCCAGAGTGCCTCCTGCTTGGAAACGGCCTCAGGAACTCATTTGGAGTGAGGCTGCTCCCATGCTTATCAGCCAGCAGATGGTGCCATCGCTCCACCAAAAAACTCTCTGCTTTGCCTTCAGCCCTGGCTGCCCTGCTGAGCTCTCTCTGCCTCAAGCAGAAGCTCCAGTGTGCGTCCAGCCTACAGAAAGCAGAGTGCCTTTGCCTGAGCACTGCTATGCTGTGGCAGCACCCTGAAGGCCTCTTAGGGCCTTCTCTGCCCTAACCCAAGTCGTGCCATTCGGCCCATGCGGGGAGCAAAGCTCCCCCTTGGCAGGGCTCAGCGTGTGGCCTGTGTGGGGTTTCATGGCTGGGAAAAGGCAGATCCTGAAGCTGGGTGCCCTCCTGTGAATGGGGCCTGGTGGGCAGAGCCAGCATACCCTGGTTGGGATGTAGGAGATCTGGGGCCTTCAAGCTGCATGCACATCCCCTCTCTGGCTGCCCCTCTTGCTTCTTCTCTGCTGCCAAGCCTCTCGCACCACACGTGCGTCTCATTGGAAGGAGCAGGCTGCTTGCCATTCTTGGGCAGGGAATCATCCCACACACCTCGTTTCCTCGAAGGGGAGTGCAGACTGACTCAGAGCCTCCAGAGGAGCTGTAGTCTCTCCAGCCACAGAGGCCTGTAGCCGAGTCCATGACAGCCTGTTGCAGGGAGGGCTCCTATGGGAGAGTGCCATGCTTCCCTGGCAGGGGCTGCTTCTCACACTGCTTTCCGTGGGGAAACACTGTGTGCGCCAGGGGTCTCCTGTGTGCACAAAATCTCTCCCCAGTGCCTGAGGTGCAGGGAATCCTCTTTGGACACAGAGCAATGTTCTAGGCAGACCTCCCATGCTGGGAGAGCCTCCACTTCCCCAACTGTCCAACTGCCTCAGGAACACACTTCTAGGGAGTGTGGGTCTAACAGGCAGAACGGCCCGAGTGAGGAACGTGGATGGCAGGCCAAAGCCACTGTGCTGAGCATTCCCCCTGCAAGTCCCAGCTGAAGGCTCTGGGCACCAGGCTCAAGCTGGAATGAGCCTGTAGCCTGGCCTCCAGTCCCAGGCTTTCCCTGGGCACTGCTAGTTTGGGACCCATCCCAGGCTCAGCCAGGCCTCCCTAGGGCCTGTGCTGGCCTGGGCCACTGCCAGCCAGCAGGACCTCGACAGAGCACAGTTCATTCGAGCAGGCCCCAGGGTGTTGCCTGTGTGTCTCTTGCACTGCTGGCAAGCTGCGGGTCCAGAGGCTGAGTGTGCACGTGGCCCCTGGGGCCTGAGCACAAAACAGTCATGACCCCACTTGCAAGCAGGACTCCTGCCACCTCTTCGCTGCCTGCCACACTCCCTTGCTGCCTGCACTGTCTTCACTGCTGGCAGGCCTCTGTGTGCACAGGCCGGTCTACGCCAAGGAAACAAGGGGCTTGCTCTCCCCTTGCTAGGGGCTCCTCCTACAGCACTCTGGACCAGGGCACACACGCCCCTGGACCAGCAGCCTGCAAGGAAGCTGCCGCTGAGCCATGCAGAAAGGCCTGCAGCACTTGGCAGGGAGCCTTCGGCTGTGGACAGCTTTCCCACTGCCAAGCCTTGGAGGAGCTCATGGATGCTGGGGCGTGCAGCGTTTTCCTTCGGAGAGCACTGGGGGCCCAAAGCCTCCCCTGTGCCTTCCGAGCCCCTTCCCACCCACAGGCCCTTGGCACCCACTCTGTTGCCAGAGGGAAGTCCTAAGCAGGACTCTCGAGCTTGTGCAGCCAGAGTGCCTCCTGCTTGGAAACGGCCTCAGGAACTCATTTGGAGTGAGGCTGCTCCCATGCTTATCAGCCAGCAGATGGTGCCATCGCTCCACCAAAAAACTCTCTGCTTTGCCTTCAGCCCTGGCTGCCCTGCTGAGCTCTCTCTGCCTCAAGCAGAAGCTCCAGTGTGCGTCCAGCCTACAGAAAGCAGAGTGCCTTTGCCTGAGCACTGCTATGCTGTGGCAGCACCCTGAAGGCCTCTTAGGGCCTTCTCTGCCCTAACCCAAGTCGTGCCATTCGGCCCATGCGGGGAGCAAAGCTCCCCCTTGGCAGGGCTCAGCGTGTGGCCTGTGTGGGGTTTCATGGCTGGGAAAAGGCAGATCCTGAAGCTGGGTGCCCTCCTGTGAATGGGGCCTGATGGGCAGAGCCGGCATTCCCTGGTTGGGATGTAGGAGATCTGGGGCCTTCAAGCTGCATGCACATCCCCTCTCTGGCTGCCCCTCTTGCTTCTTCTCTGCTGCCAAGCCTCTCGCACCACACGTGCGTCTCATTGGAAGGAGCAGGCTGCTTGCCATTCTTGGGCAGGGAATCATCCCACACACCTCGTTTCCTCGAAGGGGAGTGCAGACTGACTCAGAGCCTCCAGAGGAGCTGTAGTCTCTCCAGCCACAGAGGCCTGTAGCCGAGTCCATGACAGCCTGTTGCAGGGAGGGCTCCTATGGGAGAGTGCCATGCTTCCCTGGCAGGGGCTGCTTCTCACACTGCTTTCCGTGGGGAAACACTGTGTGCGCCAGGGGTCTCCTGTGTGCACAAAATCTCTCCCCAGTGCCTGAGGTGCAGGGAATCCTCTTTGGACACAGAGCAATGTTCTAGGCAGACCTCCCATGCTGGGAGAGCCTCCACTTCCCCAACTGTCCAACTGCCTCAGGAACACACTTCTAGGGAGTGTGGGTCTAACAGGCAGAACGGCCCGAGTGAGGAACGTGGATGGCAGGCCAAAGCCACTGTGCTGAGCATTCCCCCTGCAAGTCCCAGCTGAAGGCTCTGGGCACCAGGCTCAAGCTGGAATGAGCCTGTAGCCTGGCCTCCAGTCCCAGGCTTTCCCTGGGCACTGCTAGTTTGGGACCCATCCCAGGCTCAGCCAGGCCTCCCTAGGGCCTGTGCTGGCCTGGGCCACTGCCAGCCAGCAGGACCTCGACAGAGCACAGTTCATTCGAGCAGGCCCCAGGGTGTTGCCTGTGTGTCTCTTGCACTGCTGGCAAGCTGCGGGTCCAGAGGCTGAGTGTGCACGTGGCCCCTGGGGCCTGAGCACAAAACAGTCATGACCCCACTTGCAAGCAGGACTCCTGCCACCTCTTCGCTGCCTGCCACACTCCCTTGCTGCCTGCACTGTCTTCACTGCTGGCAGGCCTCTGTGTGCACAGGCCGGTCTACGCCAAGGAAACAAGGGGCTTGCTCTCCCCTTGCTAGGGGCTCCTCCTACAGCACTCTGGACCAGGGCACACACGCCCCTGGACCAGCAGCCTGCAAGGAAGCTGCCGCTGAGCCATGCAGAAAGGCCTGCAGCACTTGGCAGGGAGCCTTCGGCTGTGGACAGCTTTCCCACTGCCAAGCCTTGGAGGAGCTCATGGATGCTGGGGCATGCAGCGTTTTCCTTCGGAGAGCACTGGGGGCCCAAAGCCTCCCCTGTGCCTTCCGAGCCCCTTCCCACCCACAGGCCCTTGGCACCCACTCTGTTGCCAGAGGGAAGTCCTAAGCAGGACTCTCGAGCTTGTGCAGCCAGAGTGCCTCCTGCTTGGAAACGGCCTCAGGAACTCATTTGGAGTGAGGCTGCTCCCATGCTTATCAGCCAGCAGATGGTGCCATCGCTCCACCAAAAAACTCTCTGCTTTGCCTTCAGCCCTGGCTGCCCTGCTGAGCTCTCTCTGCCTCAAGCAGAAGCTCCAGTGTGCGTCCAGCCTACAGAAAGCAGAGTGCCTTTGCCTGAGCACTGCTATGCTGTGGCAGCACCCTGAAGGCCTCTTAGGGCCTTCTCTGCCCTAACCCAAGTCGTGCCATTCGGCCCATGCGGGGAGCAAAGCTCCCCCTTGGCAGGGCTCAGCGTGTGGCCTGTGTGGGGTTTCATGGCTGGGAAAAGGCAGATCCTGAAGCTGGGTGCCCTCCTGTGAATGGGGCCTGATGGGCAGAGCCGGCATTCCCTGGTTGGGATGTAGGAGATCTGGGGCCTTCAAGCTGCATGCACATCCCCTCTCTGGCTGCCCCTCTTGCTTCTTCTCTGCTGCCAAGCCTCTCGCACCACACGTGCGTCTCATTGGAAGGAGCAGGCTGCTTGCCATTCTTGGGCAGGGAATCATCCCACACACCTCGTTTCCTCGAAGGGGAGTGCAGACTGACTCAGAGCCTCCAGAGGAGCTGTAGTCTCTCCAGCCACAGAGGCCTGTAGCCGAGTCCATGACAGCCTGTTGCAGGGAGGGCTCCTATGGGAGAGTGCCATGCTTCCCTGGCAGGGGCTGCTTCTCACACTGCTTTCCGTGGGGAAACACTGTGTGCGCCAGGGGTCTCCTGTGTGCACAAAATCTCTCCCCAGTGCCTGAGGTGCAGGGAATCCTCTTTGGACACAGAGCAATGTTCTAGGCAGACCTCCCATGCTGGGAGAGCCTCCACTTCCCCAACTGTCCAACTGCCTCAGGAACACACTTCTAGGGAGTGTGGGTCTAACAGGCAGAACGGCCCGAGTGAGGAACGTGGATGGCAGGCCAAAGCCACTGTGCTGAGCATTCCCCCTGCAAGTCCCAGCTGAAGGCTCTGGGCACCAGGCTCAAGCTGGAATGAGCCTGTAGCCTGGCCTCCAGTCCCAGGCTTTCCCTGGGCACTGCTAGTTTGGGACCCATCCCAGGCTCAGCCAGGCCTCCCTAGGGCCTGTGCTGGCCTGGGCCACTGCCAGCCAGCAGGACCTCGACAGAGCACAGTTCATTCGAGCAGGCCCCAGGGTGTTGCCTGTGTGTCTCTTGCACTGCTGGCAAGCTGCGGGTCCAGAGGCTGAGTGTGCACGTGGCCCCTGGGGCCTGAGCACAAAACAGTCATGACCCCACTTGCAAGCAGGACTCCTGCCACCTCTTCGCTGCCTGCCACACTCCCTTGCTGCCTGCACTGTCTTCACTGCTGGCAGGCCTCTGTGTGCACAGGCCGGTCTACGCCAAGGAAACAAGGGGCTTGCTCTCCCCTTGCTAGGGGCTCCTCCTACAGCACTCTGGACCAGGGCACACACGCCCCTGGACCAGCAGCCTGCAAGGAAGCTGCCGCTGAGCCATGCAGAAAGGCCTGCAGCACTTGGCAGGGAGCCTTCGGCTGTGGACAGCTTTCCCACTGCCAAGCCTTGGAGGAGCTCATGGATGCTGGGGCGTGCAGCGTTTTCCTTCGGAGAGCACTGGGGGCCCAAAGCCTCCCCTGTGCCTTCCGAGCCCCTTCCCACCCACAGGCCCTTGGCACCCACTCTGTTGCCAGAGGGAAGTCCTAAGCAGGACTCTCGAGCTTGTGCAGCCAGAGTGCCTCCTGCTTGGAAACGGCCTCAGGAACTCATTTGGAGTGAGGCTGCTCCCATGCTTATCAGCCAGCAGATGGTGCCATCGCTCCACCAAAAAACTCTCTGCTTTGCCTTCAGCCCTGGCTGCCCTGCTGAGCTCTCTCTGCCTCAAGCAGAAGCTCCAGTGTGCGTCCAGCCTACAGAAAGCAGAGTGCCTTTGCCTGAGCACTGCTATGCTGTGGCAGCACCCTGAAGGCCTCCTAGGGCCTTCTCTGCCCTAACCCAAGTCGTGCCATTCGGCCCATGCGGGGAGCAAAGCTCCCCCTTGGCAGGGCTCAGCGTGTGGCCTGTGTGGGGTTTCATGGCTGGGAAAAGGCAGATCCTGAAGCTGGGTGCCCTCCTGTGAATGGGGCCTGGTGGGCAGAGCCAGCATTCCCTGGTTGGGATGTAGGAGATCTGGGGCCTTCAAGCTGCATGCACATCCCCTCTCTGGCTGCCCCTCTTGCTTCTTCTCTGCTGCCAAGCCTCTCGCACCACACGTGCGTCTCATTGGAAGGAGCAGGCTGCTTGCCATTCTTGGGCAGGGAATCATCCCACACACCTCGTTTCCTCGAAGGGGAGTGCAGACTGACTCAGAGCCTCCAGAGGAGCTGTAGTCTCTCCAGCCACAGAGGCCTGTAGCCGAGTCCATGACAGCCTGTTGCAGGGAGGGCTCCTATGGGAGAGTGCCATGCTTCCCTGGCAGGGGCTGCTTCTCACACTGCTTTCCGTGGGGAAACACTGTGTGCGCCAGGGGTCTCCTGTGTGCACAAAATCTCTCCCCAGTGCCTGAGGTGCAGGGAATCCTCTTTGGACACAGAGCAATGTTCTAGGCAGACCTCCCATGCTGGGAGAGCCTCCACTTCCCCAACTGTCCAACTGCCTCAGGAACACACTTCTAGGGAGTGTGGGTCTAACAGGCAGAACGGCCCGAGTGAGGAACGTGGATGGCAGGCCAAAGCCACTGTGCTGAGCATTCCCCCTGCAAGTCCCAGCTGAAGGCTCTGGGCACCAGGCTCAAGCTGGAATGAGCCTGTAGCCTGGCCTCCAGTCCCAGGCTTTCCCTGGGCACTGCTAGTTTGGGACCCATCCCAGGCTCAGCCAGGCCTCCCTAGGGCCTGTGCTGGCCTGGGCCACTGCCAGCCAGCAGGACCTCGACAGAGCACAGTTCATTCGAGCAGGCCCCAGGGTGTTGCCTGTGTGTCTCTTGCACTGCTGGCAAGCTGCGGGTCCAGAGGCTGAGTGTGCACGTGGCCCCTGGGGCCTGAGCACAAAACAGTCATGACCCCACTTGCAAGCAGGACTCCTGCCACCTCTTCGCTGCCTGCCACACTCCCTTGCTGCCTGCACTGTCTTCACTGCTGGCAGGCCTCTGTGTGCACAGGCCGGTCTACGCCAAGGAAACAAGGGGCTTGCTCTCCCCTTGCTAGGGGCTCCTCCTACAGCACTCTGGACCAGGGCACACACGCCCCTGGACCAGCAGCCTGCAAGGAAGCTGCCGCTGAGCCATGCAGAAAGGCCTGCAGCACTTGGCAGGGAGCCTTCGGCTGTGGACAGCTTTCCCACTGCCAAGCCTTGGAGGAGCTCATGGATGCTGGGGCGTGCAGCGTTTTCCTTCGGAGAGCACTGGGGGCCCAAAGCCTCCCCTGTGCCTTCCGAGCCCCTTCCCACCCACAGGCCCTTGGCACCCACTCTGTTGCCAGAGGGAAGTCCTAAGCAGGACTCTCGAGCTTGTGCAGCCAGAGTGCCTCCTGCTTGGAAACGGCCTCAGGAACTCATTTGGAGTGAGGCTGCTCCCATGCTTATCAGCCAGCAGATGGTGCCATCGCTCCACCAAAAAACTCTCTGCTTTGCCTTCAGCCCTGGCTGCCCTGCTGAGCTCTCTCTGCCTCAAGCAGAAGCTCCAGTGTGCGTCCAGCCTACAGAAAGCAGAGTGCCTTTGCCTGAGCACTGCTATGCTGTGGCAGCACCCTGAAGGCCTCCTAGGGCCTTCTCTGCCCTAACCCAAGTCGTGCCATTCGGCCCATGCGGGGAGCAAAGCTCCCCCTTGGCAGGGCTCAGCGTGTGGCCTGTGTGGGGTTTCATGGCTGGGAAAAGGCAGATCCTGAAGCTGGGTGCCCTCCTGTGAATGGGGCCTGGTGGGCAGAGCCAGCATTCCCTGGTTGGGATGTAGGAGATCTGGGGCCTTCAAGCTGCATGCACATCCCCTCTCTGGCTGCCCCTCTTGCTTCTTCTCTGCTGCCAAGCCTCTCGCACCACACGTGCGTCTCATTGGAAGGAGCAGGCTGCTTGCCATTCTTGGGCAGGGAATCATCCCACACACCTCGTTTCCTCGAAGGGGAGTGCAGACTGACTCAGAGCCTCCAGAGGAGCTGTAGTCTCTCCAGCCACAGAGGCCTGTAGCCGAGTCCATGACAGCCTGTTGCAGGGAGGGCTCCTATGGGAGAGTGCCATGCTTCCCTGGCAGGGGCTGCTTCTCACACTGCTTTCCGTGGGGAAACACTGTGTGCGCCAGGGGTCTCCTGTGTGCACAAAATCTCTCCCCAGTGCCTGAGGTGCAGGGAATCCTCTTTGGACACAGAGCAATGTTCTAGGCAGACCGCCCATGCTGGGAGAGCCTCCACTTCCCCAACTGTCCAACTGCCTCAGGAACACACTTCTAGGGAGTGTGGGTCTAACAGGCAGAACGGCCCGAGTGAGGAACGTGGATGGCAGGCCAAAGCCACTGTGCTGAGCATTCCCCCTGCAAGTCCCAGCTGAAGGCTCTGGGCACCAGGCTCAAGCTGGAATGAGCCTGTAGCCTGGCCTCCAGTCCCAGGCTTTCCCTGGGCACTGCTAGTTTGGGACCCATCCCAGGCTCAGCCAGGCCTCCCTAGGGCCTGTGCTGGCCTGGGCCACTGCCAGCCAGCAGGACCTCGACAGAGCACAGTTCATTCGAGCAGGCCCCAGGGTGTTGCCTGTGTGTCTCTTGCACTGCTGGCAAGCTGCGGGTCCAGAGGCTGAGTGTGCACGTGGCCCCTGGGGCCTGAGCACAAAACAGTCATGACCCCACTTGCAAGCAGGACTCCTGCCACCTCTTCGCTGCCTGCCACACTCCCTTGCTGCCTGCACTGTCTTCACTGCTGGCAGGCCTCTGTGTGCACAGGCCGGTCTACGCCAAGGAAACAAGGGGCTTGCTCTCCCCTTGCTAGGGGCTCCTCCTACAGCACTCTGGACCAGGGCACACACGCCCCTGGACCAGCAGCCTGCAAGGAAGCTGCCGCTGAGCCATGCAGAAAGGCCTGCAGCACTTGGCAGGGAGCCTTCGGCTGTGGACAGCTTTCCCACTGCCAAGCCTTGGAGGAGCTCATGGATGCTGGGGCGTGCAGCGTTTTCCTTCGGAGAGCACTGGGGGCCCAAAGCCTCCCCTGTGCCTTCCGAGCCCCTTCCCACCCACAGGCCCTTGGCACCCACTCTGTTGCCAGAGGGAAGTCCTAAGCAGGACTCTCGAGCTTGTGCAGCCAGAGTGCCTCCTGCTTGGAAACGGCCTCAGGAACTCATTTGGAGTGAGGCTGCTCCCATGCTTATCAGCCAGCAGATGGTGCCATCGCTCCACCAAAAAACTCTCTGCTTTGCCTTCAGCCCTGGCTGCCCTGCTGAGCTCTCTCTGCCTCAAGCAGAAGCTCCAGTGTGCGTCCAGCCTACAGAAAGCAGAGTGCCTTTGCCTGAGCACTGCTATGCTGTGGCAGCACCCTGAAGGCCTCCTAGGGCCTTCTCTGCCCTAACCCAAGTCGTGCCATTCGGCCCATGCGGGGAGCAAAGCTCCCCCTTGGCAGGGCTCAGCGTGTGGCCTGTGTGGGGTTTCATGGCTGGGAAAAGGCAGATCCTGAAGCTGGGTGCCCTCCTGTGAATGGGGCCTGGTGGGCAGAGCCAGCATTCCCTGGTTGGGATGTAGGAGATCTGGGGCCTTCAAGCTGCATGCACATCCCCTCTCTGGCTGCCCCTCTTGCTTCTTCTCTGCTGCCAAGCCTCTCGCACCACACGTGCGTCTCATTGGAAGGAGCAGGCTGCTTGCCATTCTTGGGCAGGGAATCATCCCACACACCTCGTTTCCTCGAAGGGGAGTGCAGACTGACTCAGAGCCTCCAGAGGAGCTGTAGTCTCTCCAGCCACAGAGGCCTGTAGCCGAGTCCATGACAGCCTGTTGCAGGGAGGGCTCCTATGGGAGAGTGCCATGCTTCCCTGGCAGGGGCTGCTTCTCACACTGCTTTCCGTGGGGAAACACTGTGTGCGCCAGGGGTCTCCTGTGTGCACAAAATCTCTCCCCAGTGCCTGAGGTGCAGGGAATCCTCTTTGGACACAGAGCAATGTTCTAGGCAGACCGCCCATGCTGGGAGAGCCTCCACTTCCCCAACTGTCCAACTGCCTCAGGAACACACTTCTAGGGAGTGTGGGTCTAACAGGCAGAACGGCCCGAGTGAGGAACGTGGATGGCAGGCCAAAGCCACTGTGCTGAGCATTCCCCCTGCAAGTCCCAGCTGAAGGCTCTGGGCACCAGGCTCAAGCTGGAATGAGCCTGTAGCCTGGCCTCCAGTCCCAGGCTTTCCCTGGGCACTGCTAGTTTGGGACCCATCCCAGGCTCAGCCAGGCCTCCCTAGGGCCTGTGCTGGCCTGGGCCACTGCCAGCCAGCAGGACCTCGACAGAGCACAGTTCATTCGAGCAGGCCCCAGGGTGTTGCCTGTGTGTCTCTTGCACTGCTGGCAAGCTGCGGGTCCAGAGGCTGAGTGTGCACGTGGCCCCTGGGGCCTGAGCACAAAACAGTCATGACCCCACTTGCAAGCAGGACTCCTGCCACCTCTTCGCTGCCTGCCACACTCCCTTGCTGCCTGCACTGTCTTCACTGCTGGCAGGCCTCTGTGTGCACAGGCCGGTCTACGCCAAGGAAACAAGGGGCTTGCTCTCCCCTTGCTAGGGGCTCCTCCTACAGCACTCTGGACCAGGGCACACACGCCCCTGGACCAGCAGCCTGCAAGGAAGCTGCCGCTGAGCCATGCAGAAAGGCCTGCAGCACTTGGCAGGGAGCCTTCGGCTGTGGACAGCTTTCCCACTGCCAAGCCTTGGAGGAGCTCATGGATGCTGGGGCGTGCAGCGTTTTCCTTCGGAGAGCACTGGGGGCCCAAAGCCTCCCCTGTGCCTTCCGAGCCCCTTCCCACCCACAGGCCCTTGGCACCCACTCTGTTGCCAGAGGGAAGTCCTAAGCAGGACTCTCGAGCTTGTGCAGCCAGAGTGCCTCCTGCTTGGAAACGGCCTCAGGAACTCATTTGGAGTGAGGCTGCTCCCATGCTTATCAGCCAGCAGATGGTGCCATCGCTCCACCAAAAAACTCTCTGCTTTGCCTTCAGCCCTGGCTGCCCTGCTGAGCTCTCTCTGCCTCAAGCAGAAGCTCCAGTGTGCGTCCAGCCTACAGAAAGCAGAGTGCCTTTGCCTGAGCACTGCTATGCTGTGGCAGCACCCTGAAGGCCTCCTAGGGCCTTCTCTGCCCTAACCCAAGTCGTGCCATTCGGCCCATGCGGGGAGCAAAGCTCCCCCTTGGCAGGGCTCAGCGTGTGGCCTGTGTGGGGTTTCATGGCTGGGAAAAGGCAGATCCTGAAGCTGGGTGCCCTCCTGTGAATGGGGCCTGGTGGGCAGAGCCAGCATTCCCTGGTTGGGATGTAGGAGATCTGGGGCCTTCAAGCTGCATGCACATCCCCTCTCTGGCTGCCCCTCTTGCTTCTTCTCTGCTGCCAAGCCTCTCGCACCACACGTGCGTCTCATTGGAAGGAGCAGGCTGCTTGCCATTCTTGGGCAGGGAATCATCCCACACACCTCGTTTCCTCGAAGGGGAGTGCAGACTGACTCAGAGCCTCCAGAGGAGCTGTAGTCTCTCCAGCCACAGAGGCCTGTAGCCGAGTCCATGACAGCCTGTTGCAGGGAGGGCTCCTATGGGAGAGTGCCATGCTTCCCTGGCAGGGGCTGCTTCTCACACTGCTTTCCGTGGGGAAACACTGTGTGCGCCAGGGGTCTCCTGTGTGCACAAAATCTCTCCCCAGTGCCTGAGGTGCAGGGAATCCTCTTTGGACACAGAGCAATGTTCTAGGCAGACCTCCCATGCTGGGAGAGCCTCCACTTCCCCAACTGTCCAACTGCCTCAGGAACACACTTCTAGGGAGTGTGGGTCTAACAGGCAGAACGGCCCGAGTGAGGAACGTGGATGGCAGGCCAAAGCCACTGTGCTGAGCATTCCCCCTGCAAGTCCCAGCTGAAGGCTCTGGGCACCAGGCTCAAGCTGGAATGAGCCTGTAGCCTGGCCTCCAGTCCCAGGCTTTCCCTGGGCACTGCTAGTTTGGGACCCATCCCAGGCTCAGCCAGGCCTCCCTAGGGCCTGTGCTGGCCTGGGCCACTGCCAGCCAGCAGGACCTCGACAGAGCACAGTTCATTCGAGCAGGCCCCAGGGTGTTGCCTGTGTGTCTCTTGCACTGCTGGCAAGCTGCGGGTCCAGAGGCTGAGTGTGCACGTGGCCCCTGGGGCCTGAGCACAAAACAGTCATGACCCCACTTGCAAGCAGGACTCCTGCCACCTCTTCGCTGCCTGCCACACTCCCTTGCTGCCTGCACTGTCTTCACTGCTGGCAGGCCTCTGTGTGCACAGGCCGGTCTACGCCAAGGAAACAAGGGGCTTGCTCTCCCCTTGCTAGGAGCTCCTCCTACAGCACTCTGGACCAGGGCACACACGCCCCTGGACCAGCAGCCTGCAAGGAAGCTGCCGCTGAGCCATGCAGAAAGGCCTGCAGCACTTGGCAGGGAGCCTTCGGCTGTGGACAGCTTTCCCACTGCCAAGCCTTGGAGGAGCTCATGGATGCTGGGGCGTGCAGCGTTTTCCTTCGGAGAGCACTGGGGGCCCAAAGCCTCCCCTGTGCCTTCCGAGCCCCTTCCCACCCACAGGCCCTTGGCACCCACTCTGTTGCCAGAGGGAAGTCCTAAGCAGGACTCTCGAGCTTGTGCAGCCAGAGTGCCTCCTGCTTGGAAACGGCCTCAGGAACTCATTTGGAGTGAGGCTGCTCCCATGCTTATCAGCCAGCAGATGGTGCCATCGCTCCACCAAAAAACTCTCTGCTTTGCCTTCAGCCCTGGCTGCCCTGCTGAGCTCTCTCTGCCTCAAGCAGAAGCTCCAGTGTGCGTCCAGCCTACAGAAAGCAGAGTGCCTTTGCCTGAGCACTGCTATGCTGTGGCAGCACCCTGAAGGCCTCCTAGGGCCTTCTCTGCCCTAACCCAAGTCGTGCCATTCGGCCCATGCGGGGAGCAAAGCTCCCCCTTGGCAGGGCTCAGCGTGTGGCCTGTGTGGGGTTTCATGGCTGGGAAAAGGCAGATCCTGAAGCTGGGTGCCCTCCTGTGAATGGGGCCTGGTGGGCAGAGCCAGCATTCCCTGGTTGGGATGTAGGAGATCTGGGGCCTTCAAGCTGCATGCACATCCCCTCTCTGGCTGCCCCTCTTGCTTCTTCTCTGCTGCCAAGCCTCTCGCACCACACGTGCGTCTCATTGGAAGGAGCAGGCTGCTTGCCATTCTTGGGCAGGGAATCATCCCACACACCTCGTTTCCTCGAAGGGGAGTGCAGACTGACTCAGAGCCTCCAGAGGAGCTGTAGTCTCTCCAGCCACAGAGGCCTGTAGCCGAGTCCATGACAGCCTGTTGCAGGGAGGGCTCCTATGGGAGAGTGCCATGCTTCCCTGGCAGGGGCTGCTTCTCACACTGCTTTCCGTGGGGAAACACTGTGTGCGCCAGGGGTCTCCTGTGTGCACAAAATCTCTCCCCAGTGCCTGAGGTGCAGGGAATCCTCTTTGGACACAGAGCAATGTTCTAGGCAGACCTCCCATGCTGGGAGAGCCTCCACTTCCCCAACTGTCCAACTGCCTCAGGAACACACTTCTAGGGAGTGTGGGTCTAACAGGCAGAACGGCCCGAGTGAGGAACGTGGATGGCAGGCCAAAGCCACTGTGCTGAGCATTCCCCCTGCAAGTCCCAGCTGAAGGCTCTGGGCACCAGGCTCAAGCTGGAATGAGCCTGTAGCCTGGCCTCCAGTCCCAGGCTTTCCCTGGGCACTGCTAGTTTGGGACCCATCCCAGGCTCAGCCAGGCCTCCCTAGGGCCTGTGCTGGCCTGGGCCACTGCCAGCCAGCAGGACCTCGACAGAGCACAGTTCATTCGAGCAGGCCCCAGGGTGTTGCCTGTGTGTCTCTTGCACTGCTGGCAAGCTGCGGGTCCAGAGGCTGAGTGTGCACGTGGCCCCTGGGGCCTGAGCACAAAACAGTCATGACCCCACTTGCAAGCAGGACTCCTGCCACCTCTTCGCTGCCTGCCACACTCCCTTGCTGCCTGCACTGTCTTCACTGCTGGCAGGCCTCTGTGTGCACAGGCCGGTCTACGCCAAGGAAACAAGGGGCTTGCTCTCCCCTTGCTAGGGGCTCCTCCTACAGCACTCTGGACCAGGGCACACACGCCCCTGGACCAGCAGCCTGCAAGGAAGCTGCCGCTGAGCCATGCAGAAAGGCCTGCAGCACTTGGCAGGGAGCCTTCGGCTGTGGACAGCTTTCCCACTGCCAAGCCTTGGAGGAGCTCATGGATGCTGGGGCGTGCAGCGTTTTCCTTCGGAGAGCACTGGGGGCCCAAAGCCTCCCCTGTGCCTTCCGAGCCCCTTCCCACCCACAGGCCCTTGGCACCCACTCTGTTGCCAGAGGGAAGTCCTAAGCAGGACTCTCGAGCTTGTGCAGCCAGAGTGCCTCCTGCTTGGAAACGGCCTCAGGAACTCATTTGGAGTGAGGCTGCTCCCATGCTTATCAGCCAGCAGATGGTGCCATCGCTCCACCAAAAAACTCTCTGCTTTGCCTTCAGCCCTGGCTGCCCTGCTGAGCTCTCTCTGCCTCAAGCAGAAGCTCCAGTGTGCGTCCAGCCTACAGAAAGCAGAGTGCCTTTGCCTGAGCACTGCTATGCTGTGGCAGCACCCTGAAGGCCTCCTAGGGCCTTCTCTGCCCTAACCCAAGTCGTGCCATTCGGCCCATGCGGGGAGCAAAGCTCCCCCTTGGCAGGGCTCAGCGTGTGGCCTGTGTGGGGTTTCATGGCTGGGAAAAGGCAGATCCTGAAGCTGGGTGCCCTCCTGTGAATGGGGCCTGGTGGGCAGAGCCAGCATTCCCTGGTTGGGATGTAGGAGATCTGGGGCCTTCAAGCTGCATGCACATCCCCTCTCTGGCTGCCCCTCTTGCTTCTTCTCTGCTGCCAAGCCTCTCGCACCACACGTGCGTCTCATTGGAAGGAGCAGGCTGCTTGCCATTCTTGGGCAGGGAATCATCCCACACACCTCGTTTCCTCGAAGGGGAGTGCAGACTGACTCAGAGCCTCCAGAGGAGCTGTAGTCTCTCCAGCCACAGAGGCCTGTAGCCGAGTCCATGACAGCCTGTTGCAGGGAGGGCTCCTATGGGAGAGTGCCATGCTTCCCTGGCAGGGGCTGCTTCTCACACTGCTTTCCGTGGGGAAACACTGTGTGCGCCAGGGGTCTCCTGTGTGCACAAAATCTCTCCCCAGTGCCTGAGGTGCAGGGAATCCTCTTTGGACACAGAGCAATGTTCTAGGCAGACCTCCCATGCTGGGAGAGCCTCCACTTCCCCAACTGTCCAACTGCCTCAGGAACACACTTCTAGGGAGTGTGGGTCTAACAGGCAGAACGGCCCGAGTGAGGAACGTGGATGGCAGGCCAAAGCCACTGTGCTGAGCATTCCCCCTGCAAGTCCCAGCTGAAGGCTCTGGGCACCAGGCTCAAGCTGGAATGAGCCTGTAGCCTGGCCTCCAGTCCCAGGCTTTCCCTGGGCACTGCTAGTTTGGGACCCATCCCAGGCTCAGCCAGGCCTCCCTAGGGCCTGTGCTGGCCTGGGCCACTGCCAGCCAGCAGGACCTCGACAGAGCACAGTTCATTCGAGCAGGCCCCAGGGTGTTGCCTGTGTGTCTCTTGCACTGCTGGCAAGCTGCGGGTCCAGAGGCTGAGTGTGCACGTGGCCCCTGGGGCCTGAGCACAAAACAGTCATGACCCCACTTGCAAGCAGGACTCCTGCCACCTCTTCGCTGCCTGCCACACTCCCTTGCTGCCTGCACTGTCTTCACTGCTGGCAGGCCTCTGTGTGCACAGGCCGGTCGACGCCAAGGAAACAAGGGGCTTGCTCTCCCCTTGCTAGGAGCTCCTCCTACAGCACTCTGGACCAGGGCACACACGCCCCTGGACCAGCAGCCTGCAAGGAAGCTGCCGCTGAGCCATGCAGAAAGGCCTGCAGCACTTGGCAGGGAGCCTTCGGCTGTGGACAGCTTTCCCACTGCCAAGCCTTGGAGGAGCTCATGGATGCTGGGGCGTGCAGCGTTTTCCTTCGGAGAGCACTGGGGGCCCAAAGCCTCCCCTGTGCCTTCCGAGCCCCTTCCCACCCACAGGCCCTTGGCACCCACTCTGTTGCCAGAGGGAAGTCCTAAGCAGGACTCTCGAGCTTGTGCAGCCAGAGTGCCTCCTGCTTGGAAACGGCCTCAGGAACTCATTTGGAGTGAGGCTGCTCCCATGCTTATCAGCCAGCAGATGGTGCCATCGCTCCACCAAAAAACTCTCTGCTTTGCCTTCAGCCCTGGCTGCCCTGCTGAGCTCTCTCTGCCTCAAGCAGAAGCTCCAGTGTGCGTCCAGCCTACAGAAAGCAGAGTGCCTTTGCCTGAGCACTGCTATGCTGTGGCAGCACCCTGAAGGCCTCCTAGGGCCTTCTCTGCCCTAACCCAAGTCGTGCCATTCGGCCCATGCGGGGAGCAAAGCTCCCCCTTGGCAGGGCTCAGCGTGTGGCCTGTGTGGGGTTTCATGGCTGGGAAAAGGCAGATCCTGAAGCTGGGTGCCCTCCTGTGAATGGGGCCTGGTGGGCAGAGCCAGCATTCCCTGGTTGGGATGTAGGAGATCTGGGGCCTTCAAGCTGCATGCACATCCCCTCTCTGGCTGCCCCTCTTGCTTCTTCTCTGCTGCCAAGCCTCTCGCACCACACGTGCGTCTCATTGGAAGGAGCAGGCTGCTTGCCATTCTTGGGCAGGGAATCATCCCACACACCTCGTTTCCTCGAAGGGGAGTGCAGACTGACTCAGAGCCTCCAGAGGAGCTGTAGTCTCTCCAGCCACAGAGGCCTGTAGCCGAGTCCATGACAGCCTGTTGCAGGGAGGGCTCCTATGGGAGAGTGCCATGCTTCCCTGGCAGGGGCTGCTTCTCACACTGCTTTCCGTGGGGAAACACTGTGTGCGCCAGGGGTCTCCTGTGTGCACAAAATCTCTCCCCAGTGCCTGAGGTGCAGGGAATCCTCTTTGGACACAGAGCAATGTTCTAGGCAGACCGCCCATGCTGGGAGAGCCTCCACTTCCCCAACTGTCCAACTGCCTCAGGAACACACTTCTAGGGAGTGTGGGTCTAACAGGCAGAACGGCCCGAGTGAGGAACGTGGATGGCAGGCCAAAGCCACTGTGCTGAGCATTCCCCCTGCAAGTCCCAGCTGAAGGCTCTGGGCACCAGGCTCAAGCTGGAATGAGCCTGTAGCCTGGCCTCCAGTCCCAGGCTTTCCCTGGGCACTGCTAGTTTGGGACCCATCCCAGGCTCAGCCAGGCCTCCCTAGGGCCTGTGCTGGCCTGGGCCACTGCCAGCCAGCAGGACCTCGACAGAGCACAGTTCATTCGAGCAGGCCCCAGGGTGTTGCCTGTGTGTCTCTTGCACTGCTGGCAAGCTGCGGGTCCAGAGGCTGAGTGTGCACGTGGCCCCTGGGGCCTGAGCACAAAACAGTCATGACCCCACTTGCAAGCAGGACTCCTGCCACCTCTTCGCTGCCTGCCACACTCCCTTGCTGCCTGCACTGTCTTCACTGCTGGCAGGCCTCTGTGTGCACAGGCCGGTCTACGCCAAGGAAACAAGGGGCTTGCTCTCCCCTTGCTAGGGGCTCCTCCTACAGCACTCTGGACCAGGGCACACACGCCCCTGGACCAGCAGCCTGCAAGGAAGCTGCCGCTGAGCCATGCAGAAAGGCCTGCAGCACTTGGCAGGGAGCCTTCGGCTGTGGACAGCTTTCCCACTGCCAAGCCTTGGAGGAGCTCATGGATGCTGGGGCGTGCAGCGTTTTCCTTCGGAGAGCACTGGGGGCCCAAAGCCTCCCCTGTGCCTTCCGAGCCCCTTCCCACCCACAGGCCCTTGGCACCCACTCTGTTGCCAGAGGGAAGTCCTAAGCAGGACTCTCGAGCTTGTGCAGCCAGAGTGCCTCCTGCTTGGAAACGGCCTCAGGAACTCATTTGGAGTGAGGCTGCTCCCATGCTTATCAGCCAGCAGATGGTGCCATCGCTCCACCAAAAAACTCTCTGCTTTGCCTTCAGCCCTGGCTGCCCTGCTGAGCTCTCTCTGCCTCAAGCAGAAGCTCCAGTGTGCGTCCAGCCTACAGAAAGCAGAGTGCCTTTGCCTGAGCACTGCTATGCTGTGGCAGCACCCTGAAGGCCTCCTAGGGCCTTCTCTGCCCTAACCCAAGTCGTGCCATTCGGCCCATGCGGGGAGCAAAGCTCCCCCTTGGCAGGGCTCAGCGTGTGGCCTGTGTGGGGTTTCATGGCTGGGAAAAGGCAGATCCTGAAGCTGGGTGCCCTCCTGTGAATGGGGCCTGGTGGGCAGAGCCAGCATTCCCTGGTTGGGATGTAGGAGATCTGGGGCCTTCAAGCTGCATGCACATCCCCTCTCTGGCTGCCCCTCTTGCTTCTTCTCTGCTGCCAAGCCTCTCGCACCACACGTGCGTCTCATTGGAAGGAGCAGGCTGCTTGCCATTCTTGGGCAGGGAATCATCCCACACACCTCGTTTCCTCGAAGGGGAGTGCAGACTGACTCAGAGCCTCCAGAGGAGCTGTAGTCTCTCCAGCCACAGAGGCCTGTAGCCGAGTCCATGACAGCCTGTTGCAGGGAGGGCTCCTATGGGAGAGTGCCATGCTTCCCTGGCAGGGGCTGCTTCTCACACTGCTTTCCGTGGGGAAACACTGTGTGCGCCAGGGGTCTCCTGTGTGCACAAAATCTCTCCCCAGTGCCTGAGGTGCAGGGAATCCTCTTTGGACACAGAGCAATGTTCTAGGCAGACCTCCCATGCTGGGAGAGCCTCCACTTCCCCAACTGTCCAACTGCCTCAGGAACACACTTCTAGGGAGTGTGGGTCTAACAGGCAGAACGGCCCGAGTGAGGAACGTGGATGGCAGGCCAAAGCCACTGTGCTGAGCATTCCCCCTGCAAGTCCCAGCTGAAGGCTCTGGGCACCAGGCTCAAGCTGGAATGAGCCTGTAGCCTGGCCTCCAGTCCCAGGCTTTCCCTGGGCACTGCTAGTTTGGGACCCATCCCAGGCTCAGCCAGGCCTCCCTAGGGCCTGTGCTGGCCTGGGCCACTGCCAGCCAGCAGGACCTCGACAGAGCACAGTTCATTCGAGCAGGCCCCAGGGTGTTGCCTGTGTGTCTCTTGCACTGCTGGCAAGCTGCGGGTCCAGAGGCTGAGTGTGCACGTGGCCCCTGGGGCCTGAGCACAAAACAGTCATGACCCCACTTGCAAGCAGGACTCCTGCCACCTCTTCGCTGCCTGCCACACTCCCTTGCTGCCTGCACTGTCTTCACTGCTGGCAGGCCTCTGTGTGCACAGGCCGGTCTACGCCAAGGAAACAAGGGGCTTGCTCTCCCCTTGCTAGGGGCTCCTCCTACAGCACTCTGGACCAGGGCACACACGCCCCTGGACCAGCAGCCTGCAAGGAAGCTGCCGCTGAGCCATGCAGAAAGGCCTGCAGCACTTGGCAGGGAGCCTTCGGCTGTGGACAGCTTTCCCACTGCCAAGCCTTGGAGGAGCTCATGGATGCTGGGGCGTGCAGCGTTTTCCTTCGGAGAGCACTGGGGGCCCAAAGCCTCCCCTGTGCCTTCCGAGCCCCTTCCCACCCACAGGCCCTTGGCACCCACTCTGTTGCCAGAGGGAAGTCCTAAGCAGGACTCTCGAGCTTGTGCAGCCAGAGTGCCTCCTGCTTGGAAACGGCCTCAGGAACTCATTTGGAGTGAGGCTGCTCCCATGCTTATCAGCCAGCAGATGGTGCCATCGCTCCACCAAAAAACTCTCTGCTTTGCCTTCAGCCCTGGCTGCCCTGCTGAGCTCTCTCTGCCTCAAGCAGAAGCTCCAGTGTGCGTCCAGCCTACAGAAAGCAGAGTGCCTTTGCCTGAGCACTGCTATGCTGTGGCAGCACCCTGAAGGCCTCCTAGGGCCTTCTCTGCCCTAACCCAAGTCGTGCCATTCGGCCCATGCGGGGAGCAAAGCTCCCCCTTGGCAGGGCTCAGCGTGTGGCCTGTGTGGGGTTTCATGGCTGGGAAAAGGCAGATCCTGAAGCTGGGTGCCCTCCTGTGAATGGGGCCTGGTGGGCAGAGCCAGCATTCCCTGGTTGGGATGTAGGAGATCTGGGGCCTTCAAGCTGCATGCACATCCCCTCTCTGGCTGCCCCTCTTGCTTCTTCTCTGCTGCCAAGCCTCTCGCACCACACGTGCGTCTCATTGGAAGGAGCAGGCTGCTTGCCATTCTTGGGCAGGGAATCATCCCACACACCTCGTTTCCTCGAAGGGGAGTGCAGACTGACTCAGAGCCTCCAGAGGAGCTGTAGTCTCTCCAGCCACAGAGGCCTGTAGCCGAGTCCATGACAGCCTGTTGCAGGGAGGGCTCCTATGGGAGAGTGCCATGCTTCCCTGGCAGGGGCTGCTTCTCACACTGCTTTCCGTGGGGAAACACTGTGTGCGCCAGGGGTCTCCTGTGTGCACAAAATCTCTCCCCAGTGCCTGAGGTGCAGGGAATCCTCTTTGGACACAGAGCAATGTTCTAGGCAGACCTCCCATGCTGGGAGAGCCTCCACTTCCCCAACTGTCCAACTGCCTCAGGAACACACTTCTAGGGAGTGTGGGTCTAACAGGCAGAACGGCCCGAGTGAGGAACGTGGATGGCAGGCCAAAGCCACTGTGCTGAGCATTCCCCCTGCAAGTCCCAGCTGAAGGCTCTGGGCACCAGGCTCAAGCTGGAATGAGCCTGTAGCCTGGCCTCCAGTCCCAGGCTTTCCCTGGGCACTGCTAGTTTGGGACCCATCCCAGGCTCAGCCAGGCCTCCCTAGGGCCTGTGCTGGCCTGGGCCACTGCCAGCCAGCAGGACCTCGACAGAGCACAGTTCATTCGAGCAGGCCCCAGGGTGTTGCCTGTGTGTCTCTTGCACTGCTGGCAAGCTGCGGGTCCAGAGGCTGAGTGTGCACGTGGCCCCTGGGGCCTGAGCACAAAACAGTCATGACCCCACTTGCAAGCAGGACTCCTGCCACCTCTTCGCTGCCTGCCACACTCCCTTGCTGCCTGCACTGTCTTCACTGCTGGCAGGCCTCTGTGTGCACAGGCCGGTCTACGCCAAGGAAACAAGGGGCTTGCTCTCCCCTTGCTAGGAGCTCCTCCTACAGCACTCTGGACCAGGGCACACACGCCCCTGGACCAGCAGCCTGCAAGGAAGCTGCCGCTGAGCCATGCAGAAAGGCCTGCAGCACTTGGCAGGGAGCCTTCGGCTGTGGACAGCTTTCCCACTGCCAAGCCTTGGAGGAGCTCATGGATGCTGGGGCGTGCAGCGTTTTCCTTCGGAGAGCACTGGGGGCCCAAAGCCTCCCCTGTGCCTTCCGAGCCCCTTCCCACCCACAGGCCCTTGGCACCCACTCTGTTGCCAGAGGGAAGTCCTAAGCAGGACTCTCGAGCTTGTGCAGCCAGAGTGCCTCCTGCTTGGAAACGGCCTCAGGAACTCATTTGGAGTGAGGCTGCTCCCATGCTTATCAGCCAGCAGATGGTGCCATCGCTCCACCAAAAAACTCTCTGCTTTGCCTTCAGCCCTGGCTGCCCTGCTGAGCTCTCTCTGCCTCAAGCAGAAGCTCCAGTGTGCGTCCAGCCTACAGAAAGCAGAGTGCCTTTGCCTGAGCACTGCTATGCTGTGGCAGCACCCTGAAGGCCTCCTAGGGCCTTCTCTGCCCTAACCCAAGTCGTGCCATTCGGCCCATGCGGGGAGCAAAGCTCCCCCTTGGCAGGGCTCAGCGTGTGGCCTGTGTGGGGTTTCATGGCTGGGAAAAGGCAGATCCTGAAGCTGGGTGCCCTCCTGTGAATGGGGCCTGGTGGGCAGAGCCAGCATTCCCTGGTTGGGATGTAGGAGATCTGGGGCCTTCAAGCTGCATGCACATCCCCTCTCTGGCTGCCCCTCTTGCTTCTTCTCTGCTGCCAAGCCTCTCGCACCACACGTGCGTCTCATTGGAAGGAGCAGGCTGCTTGCCATTCTTGGGCAGGGAATCATCCCACACACCTCGTTTCCTCGAAGGGGAGTGCAGACTGACTCAGAGCCTCCAGAGGAGCTGTAGTCTCTCCAGCCACAGAGGCCTGTAGCCGAGTCCATGACAGCCTGTTGCAGGGAGGGCTCCTATGGGAGAGTGCCATGCTTCCCTGGCAGGGGCTGCTTCTCACACTGCTTTCCGTGGGGAAACACTGTGTGCGCCAGGGGTCTCCTGTGTGCACAAAATCTCTCCCCAGTGCCTGAGGTGCAGGGAATCCTCTTTGGACACAGAGCAATGTTCTAGGCAGACCTCCCATGCTGGGAGAGCCTCCACTTCCCCAACTGTCCAACTGCCTCAGGAACACACTTCTAGGGAGTGTGGGTCTAACAGGCAGAACGGCCCGAGTGAGGAACGTGGATGGCAGGCCAAAGCCACTGTGCTGAGCATTCCCCCTGCAAGTCCCAGCTGAAGGCTCTGGGCACCAGGCTCAAGCTGGAATGAGCCTGTAGCCTGGCCTCCAGTCCCAGGCTTTCCCTGGGCACTGCTAGTTTGGGACCCATCCCAGGCTCAGCCAGGCCTCCCTAGGGCCTGTGCTGGCCTGGGCCACTGCCAGCCAGCAGGACCTCGACAGAGCACAGTTCATTCGAGCAGGCCCCAGGGTGTTGCCTGTGTGTCTCTTGCACTGCTGGCAAGCTGCGGGTCCAGAGGCTGAGTGTGCACGTGGCCCCTGGGGCCTGAGCACAAAACAGTCATGACCCCACTTGCAAGCAGGACTCCTGCCACCTCTTCGCTGCCTGCCACACTCCCTTGCTGCCTGCACTGTCTTCACTGCTGGCAGGCCTCTGTGTGCACAGGCCGGTCTACGCCAAGGAAACAAGGGGCTTGCTCTCCCCTTGCTAGGGGCTCCTCCTACAGCACTCTGGACCAGGGCACACACGCCCCTGGACCAGCAGCCTGCAAGGAAGCTGCCGCTGAGCCATGCAGAAAGGCCTGCAGCACTTGGCAGGGAGCCTTCGGCTGTGGACAGCTTTCCCACTGCCAAGCCTTGGAGGAGCTCATGGATGCTGGGGCGTGCAGCGTTTTCCTTCGGAGAGCACTGGGGGCCCAAAGCCTCCCCTGTGCCTTCCGAGCCCCTTCCCACCCACAGGCCCTTGGCACCCACTCTGTTGCCAGAGGGAAGTCCTAAGCAGGACTCTCGAGCTTGTGCAGCCAGAGTGCCTCCTGCTTGGAAACGGCCTCAGGAACTCATTTGGAGTGAGGCTGCTCCCATGCTTATCAGCCAGCAGATGGTGCCATCGCTCCACCAAAAAACTCTCTGCTTTGCCTTCAGCCCTGGCTGCCCTGCTGAGCTCTCTCTGCCTCAAGCAGAAGCTCCAGTGTGCGTCCAGCCTACAGAAAGCAGAGTGCCTTTGCCTGAGCACTGCTATGCTGTGGCAGCACCCTGAAGGCCTCCTAGGGCCTTCTCTGCCCTAACCCAAGTCGTGCCATTCGGCCCATGCGGGGAGCAAAGCTCCCCCTTGGCAGGGCTCAGCGTGTGGCCTGTGTGGGGTTTCATGGCTGGGAAAAGGCAGATCCTGAAGCTGGGTGCCCTCCTGTGAATGGGGCCTGGTGGGCAGAGCCAGCATTCCCTGGTTGGGATGTAGGAGATCTGGGGCCTTCAAGCTGCATGCACATCCCCTCTCTGGCTGCCCCTCTTGCTTCTTCTCTGCTGCCAAGCCTCTCGCACCACACGTGCGTCTCATTGGAAGGAGCAGGCTGCTTGCCATTCTTGGGCAGGGAATCATCCCACACACCTCGTTTCCTCGAAGGGGAGTGCAGACTGACTCAGAGCCTCCAGAGGAGCTGTAGTCTCTCCAGCCACAGAGGCCTGTAGCCGAGTCCATGACAGCCTGTTGCAGGGAGGGCTCCTATGGGAGAGTGCCATGCTTCCCTGGCAGGGGCTGCTTCTCACACTGCTTTCCGTGGGGAAACACTGTGTGCGCCAGGGGTCTCCTGTGTGCACAAAATCTCTCCCCAGTGCCTGAGGTGCAGGGAATCCTCTTTGGACACAGAGCAATGTTCTAGGCAGACCTCCCATGCTGGGAGAGCCTCCACTTCCCCAACTGTCCAACTGCCTCAGGAACACACTTCTAGGGAGTGTGGGTCTAACAGGCAGAACGGCCCGAGTGAGGAACGTGGATGGCAGGCCAAAGCCACTGTGCTGAGCATTCCCCCTGCAAGTCCCAGCTGAAGGCTCTGGGCACCAGGCTCAAGCTGGAATGAGCCTGTAGCCTGGCCTCCAGTCCCAGGCTTTCCCTGGGCACTGCTAGTTTGGGACCCATCCCAGGCTCAGCCAGGCCTCCCTAGGGCCTGTGCTGGCCTGGGCCACTGCCAGCCAGCAGGACCTCGACAGAGCACAGTTCATTCGAGCAGGCCCCAGGGTGTTGCCTGTGTGTCTCTTGCACTGCTGGCAAGCTGCGGGTCCAGAGGCTGAGTGTGCACGTGGCCCCTGGGGCCTGAGCACAAAACAGTCATGACCCCACTTGCAAGCAGGACTCCTGCCACCTCTTCGCTGCCTGCCACACTCCCTTGCTGCCTGCACTGTCTTCACTGCTGGCAGGCCTCTGTGTGCACAGGCCGGTCTACGCCAAGGAAACAAGGGGCTTGCTCTCCCCTTGCTAGCAGCTCCTCCTACAGCACTCTGGACCAGGGCACACACGCCCCTGGACCAGCAGCCTGCAAGGAAGCTGCCGCTGAGCCATGCAGAAAGGCCTGCAGCACTTGGCAGGGAGCCTTCGGCTGTGGACAGCTTTCCCACTGCCAAGCCTTGGAGGAGCTCATGGATGCTGGGGCGTGCAGCGTTTTCCATCGGAGAGCACTGGGGGCCCAAAGCCTCCCCTGTGCCTTCCGAGCCCCTTCCCACCCACAGGCCCTTGGCACCCACTCTGTTGCCAGAGGGAAGTCCTAAGCAGGACTCTCGAGCTTGTGCAGCCAGAGTGCCTCCTGCTTGGAAACGGCCTCAGGAACTCATTTGGAGTGAGGCTGCTCCCATGCTTATCAGCCAGCAGATGGTGCCATCGCTCCACCAAAAAACTCTCTGCTTTGCCTTCAGCCCTGGCTGCCCTGCTGAGCTCTCTCTGCCTCAAGCAGAAGCTCCAGTGTGCGTCCAGCCTACAGAAAGCAGAGTGCCTTTGCCTGAGCACTGCTATGCTGTGGCAGCACCCTGAAGGCCTCCTAGGGCCTTCTCTG